>NW_025935608.1:220412-407689 GCF_000764305.2 Hyalella azteca | reverse complement strand
TGTGAAGGCAACAGAACTTACGTAACGCATACGGTTTTTTTTTTATAGTTTTTCATTTCTCGATGCGTCCTTAAAGTGTCGGAATATACCGCGTTTACCCTAAGAAATTATTTTGGACTAAATCAGAAATTGAAGTTAAAGCTTAAGCCTGGTTCTTATTTTTTACTAAAGAAGTTGAGAAAGGCCTGTATGAATGGGTAAAATTGGCCAGCACATGATTTATGGGTAATTTAGGTCAATTCAGAATTTCCTACATGTGGCTTCTGAGTTCTGCCCACTGGCCACTGCCCAGGCCCCAGGGCAGTATGGAATTCTGTATAGGTAATATATTATCATGTTAACAAAAGATGTATCAAAAAATTTACCACCTTACACCTTCCACCAAACTTGACTGAAGTGACAATTGATACTGAATTACTCATACTCTAACAGTACACGGAGCTCGTCAGAAACTGCGGACACCCGGACAGCTGCACTTCCTCTAACTCGCCCATACCCAGGATGGTGCCGTTTTCCGCGGATTAATCCGGCGTAAACGAGGCTCCAAGCCCTTCTACTGGCGTACACCGCGGCGTACAAAGAGCTAAAATAAGGTTATTGGCGCACACGCCCGGCGTACGTCCGCATCTGGCTTGTCCCAACGTACCGTACGTCCGCATCTGGCTTGTCTTGGCATACGTCCGCATCTGGGTGATCTGGCTTGTCCCGACGTACGTCCTCCTCTGGTTTTGAGCATTTAAGTGCATACTAATGCGTTTTATGGCGATTTAGGGCCTTCTAATGCGATCTAGTGCATTCTATGACGATCTAGTGTGTTCTATTACGATCTAGTGCCTTCTAATGCGATCTAGTGCGTTCTATTACGATCTAGTGCGCATGGTGGCAGGGAGTTATTGTGAGTACTTATCGGTCCACCGCCGTGCGTCGGTCTTAACCCTTCGCAAGGCCCCATGCCCTTGGCCCTTGGGCCTCTCTTGCAAGTTGTAATGGTCTAAACTCAACAGTTCGACCCCTATCTGAATACGGGCGTGCCACCTTTGTTTAGAATTCGAACAATTCAATATCTCACTGCAACACAAGTCAATACATTTAAAAAATTAGTAATGGAAAATATGTTGCTGGAACACTTTAAGAGACCGGACCTAAACAGAATACGATATTATTATATTATTAGTCAAGTCTCAAGATACTAATAATAAAGTAGTTCATTTGATTGCCGCTGCTAGCGCTGGCATCTGTATGTGAAGCTTCTATGGGTAATTTTAATTCAACATGGGATTATGAAGATACAACTTCTATGATGAATTTGAATCATAAACATTTACCTAATGCAAGAAATTAGCAATCAATAATTCAAGGTTATTTTGTAAGTTTTGTACCAACGGAAAAATACATTAAATACGTATTGGCAACTTATGCTAAAAAAATGCACTGCAACTGCAAACAGCTGTGACAAAGGTGTCAGAAAGCACGATCGATTCATTTGTCATTTTTGATTTCAAATCGCTTTCAGTTCTTTGGACTAGGAGCGTAAATTTTAGTCTAAAACCTATTAAAAGTTTACGTTTCTGCATGGATTTTGATGCTGTTAACATTTAAATACTTGAAAGTATCTCTGATGCAAGAAATACTGCTAAATACATTTTAATTTAGAAATTAACGTCAATCGAAATTACTGTTGTTCGGGGCTATCTTGGTCCTTGCAAACCGATTTTTGCATCAAGTCGCTTATATTAAAAATAAAATTGTTTAAGCAAGTATTTCTTGCATTAGAGATAATTCAAAGTTTGTTAATGTTAACAGCATTATAATCCATGCAGAAACATACATTTTTTATACAGATATTAAAAATTTAGGCTCCTTGACTTGTATACTATGCGTATAGGATTTCAAATCGATGCATGTGTTCAAATTCAAATAAGGCCTGCCCACGGCCAGTGTAGCTATCAGCTCAGGTGCTCAGCTGACACAGCGAACCGCCCTTTTCTTCAGAAGTAAGAAAGCTTTTGCCGGGGAAGGTGTGTTACCAGATCGGTCCGTAAAGAAGCATTGTTGGTTCAAAATGACATAAGACCATGTTCTTTTGAATAACCTATAGAATTGCACCATGATCATAATGAAGCCATTCCATCAAAATCTTGATGATGAGTGGGGACTGCTTGTATAGGTATCTATTTTTGCTGTGCAGACTTCAGGGTTTTTATGAAGATTTAGATTTTAAACCTAAAAGTTGCCAGTATTAATGAGGCTTTGTCATTAATACTACTTTTGCCTTCAAGATTTCCTGACAACTTAAATGCCAGGAAGTTATATCAATAGGTATTTTGAGACAAATATCTCTTCATGACATAATTTTTGAAGCATAATTTTATGTGTAAAATTTTGATGGTGCAGCAGTAGGCATCTTTACTCACTTCCAGGACAGTGGTGTAGGCCACTTGACCAAGTCTACTTGATTTGCTTGTAATATACAAATACTTGACATTTTAAATGTGATTTTTGTAACTAAAGTTTGTTGATCCATGAATTTCAACCCTCTAACAGAAATTTTCTTTAATCTTATTACAATTATAAGTGAACTTCTGTAATCAAATTTTTCAAGCACTAAGAATTAACTATGAATGAACCTCCTGATGTGATTGATGCTGGCAATGTAAGTAGCATTTGACTTATTTTTAGTTAATCAGAATGTGTTTGAAAGTGTTCCAGTGAATTTATGAGATGGTGTTTCAAATTTATGGTGACCCAAAGGCTATTAGTCTGCAAGCCTTTAAACTGATAGTGCAGCTGGAGCAAGACTGGCTTTAACACGTTTAGTGTGGCCACTGGGTCATAACACTGGTATGAAATATGCCCTAAATACGGCTGCACTTGACGTTATAAAATCAGTCTTGCTGCGAGGTTTAGGTTTATCTACCATTGATCATGAAATAATTTCAACTAGATTTCTGTTGCTGCAGCATTGTTTTGGTGGCTAATGAATGGTCAGTATAGTTGGCAGGGTTCAATAAACCAATTTGACCAGCATCATTTGCATTTAACGAATTTAAGAATGACTTGTTTATAATATTCTTGACATTATAGATAAGGTATAATTAATGGTGTACTATGTGCAGCAATACAAGATCATTGCTGAGGCTCTTCCCCTCTGTTCATCTGATGAGTTGCCTACAGTGCCACCTGGGGAACGGCCCTCCCTTGTAGATGCCGTCTCCTCATTTGGGCTGCTGCTGGTGGCCAAAGCTGGAACATTGATAGGTGCATGGCACTATACTTAGTATGATAGTCTGTGACAAAAATGTTGAAAAAAAATTTATATTGTCTTGGAGAAAGTTCTGTAGAGATAGTTTAGGTATCATATTGAATATATAGCAGATTATGGTGAATACATTGTCATTTGTAGTTAACTTTTTTGTTATCAACAGGGCAGTAAATTATGCTTTAAAAATTATTTGTCAATTAGAATTAAACCTCACAATAAATTTGAAGTGTTCCTATATCAGAGATCTAACCAACCATTGTATTTTTACATGTGATTAGCTCATTATTGTTCTCAATACTCAACTTGAATCACCTCATTATTCTTTCTTGGTAATTAAAAATATTACATAACAATAGATAATTGAATTTTTTCATTCTATTCGAATCTATAAAAACAAGCCTAACATTGAGCAAAGTAGAAATAAACACATGATCAGAACTGTCTTGATTTGCAGTGAAAAGAACCAGTGCATTGGTGGACAGCTTGTCTGGGGGAGATGGTGGTGTGGAGGTGTGGTGTGGTGGTCGCATCACTCATGTCACCCACACATGTGACAGTCTCTCTGTGCTGGTTATCACCATTTGGGATGATGACTGCCCTCACATGCTGTTATTTGACACAGCCACCCTCATTCAGCAGGTGAAGCTTATAAGCCTCCAAATACTTGGCTGAGCAGCACACGCATATTGTCCAAAAATAAAAGTTTTATTTATTTAATAATCAGGTTGCTATTCACAATTTTTCTATTAAGTCCCTTGTGATGTGACAAACAACTGCTCTTCCCCATTTAGAGTTCTGGGCTTCTAATGGGAACCTTATTCAATCTGGTTTATTATTAGGTATATTATATGATTATCTATTGTTATATTTATTAAATATTCATGTCTCATGGTTGCACTGCTAGCCATAACTTGATGCACAGAAAGCATAATTGAAAAACATTTGAATTATTAAATGTTTCAGTAGGTACTTCTAAGTAGACATAACTATGAATATTTATCAACCAGTATAACAATTTTTTATTGATTGTTTCATAGAAGTCTAGGGCTGCAATGCTAGCCATAACTTGATACGCAGAAGCCATACAAATAACTATGAACATTTACCCTATAGTATAACTGCTACGTATAACATTTTATTTGTGATTGTTCTCAGGGCTGCAATGCTCGCCCTTACCTGGAGTGCACCAACAGCAGCAGTGTGGGCAGTCGGGTGCTGGCGTTGGCAGTGAACCCTACAGACCCTGCCTGTGTTGCTTACTGCACTAGCACTGGAGACCTCACTGTCATCAACATTTCTAGTGACAGCGTTAATTACAACACCAAAAATAATGTTGGGGCAAGGTAACACGAAATGAAAGATAATTTTCAATTAAAGCAAGAGAACAATTATTTCTTGAACAGTCATTGAAGTTATGTATTACTTGATATTTTCTTTGAATTGTCATGATTTTTATCATTGAAATACTTTCTGAATTATTCCCTTGGTTATTATCATTGAAACAAAATAGATGTCATTGTTTATATGACTGAGCTTTACAAACCAAAAATAGCACACATTTGAACCTGTATGAAATTATAAACATTTTACTCGACTCAGTCTTCAACAATGATTTTAAATTAGTGTGAATGTGTCCTTGTCTCATCTTTAGGCATGTATCTCAGTTTACTGAATTATTATCAAAAACCAACCATCCATATCAATAACCAACCTATGTTGCCAACATTGTCTCGTTAGCAGCCTTGGATAATTACCAATGATGTTTGCCTGCTGCAAATCATTAAACTTTCATTTCTATTTATGACTTAGTTGATCAAACTGCCGCACTTCACACTTTGCATACAAGTTTTAAATCTTTGCCGGTACTGATAAATTTAGTCATAAGTTATGATCATAAGCTTTGTCTTGCAGAAAGATTGTAAGTAAAATTATAAAGCTTAAACATTTTCAGATTTTACTCATGGTGAAGAAATGGCATATTGTTTAACTCACCTTTCTACCCACGTAAGATCTCAGTACCGTATGTGCTACAAAATGCAGCACGTCAATTTGTCATTCCAATTGAAGTATTCAATTGTTTTTATTGCAGTGCTCTTGGATGGTCCGCCAAAGGCAAACAAATCTGCGTTGGCTGCATGAATGGGATGCTGTCTTTGTACAAGCCAGACTTGACGCCTGTACGTTCCATCCCACCGCCTACTTTGGATGTCACTCCTGCGCCCATCACAGCCCTTGTGTGGTTCACTAACACTGAATTCTTTGTATGCTACAGCCAAAATAGCCAAACCTGTAAGTCACAGTATATTCATTCATAGTTACGCAATTTTTTGAAGTAATGCAATGTATTCCACAATTTACCAACTTTTTTGGCTTGATGTCAAAAATGTTATTGTCACATGTGCAGGTCTGGTGTACGTGAATGGACCGAAGGGTCAGCAAGCACAGTATATAAACTACGAAGATGTTTGCTTCTCTATGGATAGCGAGGAGCCTCTGTTCTATCACCTCATCTTTGTTCCCCAGTGGTGAGACTGCAACCATTAGCATTCAAATATTTTTGTCAATTATTGACCAGTAGGTATTAATTCTATAGAGATCTGTTTACATGATGGTTGCATTATTTGTATCATTACGGTACTTCTTACAATACGTCATAGGGTACAACTTGCAACTGATGCTAATTCTTTCTTTGCACTAATTAATATTGTATTTTCTAAATAATCCTTCTTATTAGATTTGGTGTAGCATTTATTACTTTGTTCCTTTCTTGTTATTAAGGAATTATGTATAGGTAATTTGACTTATCTCTCAAATCAAGCACGTTATAATGTGTGCAACCAAGACGGAGATCAGGCTGTTAGGTGCATCTCTCACTGCAAGTTTCCAACTCAATTATAAAAAATTTGTGCAGGAACCAGCTGCTGGTGCTGTCTTCAGGAGGTATCGAGATGGCAACACTCATGAAGAGTGCAGATGGAAGCTGGTCACAACTCTCCCTAGATGAAGGCAGTCGTGCTGAGATGCACTTCATCAATGTCACTCAAGAAACCTTCCCACTCGGCATGACCCTGGACCTCGCCTCTAAAAAGACTTTCACTGTTAAAGGTCATATTACATTAGTTTGAACTTAATATTTATTTTAATTGAATTTGTTTCATGAGGAATTATGACGCATCAAACTTGCCGCACACTTGCCTGTCAGAATTTGTGTACTTAATCCCCAGTTTGAGTACATTAAATTATGATATGAATTTCACAAAAGTTTTAGTGCTATCCTTGACAATAATTTCAAAATGGATCTGCAAATTGGATTGAATTGATGATCTGGCTCTTGAATGCAGAGTTTTTTCTGATGCTAGTCTAAGTTGCTCATTGTCCAGATACCTCTTGTTAGAATTTCATTTTTAAGCCAGAATGCCAATCGAAGTTTATCAGAATAAATAACTTTAAACACGGATTTTTCATTTATTATTGCCTTTGCACTCTCCTTCTATAACCGCAGCTTCACACTGTATGGACTTTTAAATTGCCTCATTCTCGCAAATTATTTTATTAATAAATAATTTTGCGTATTAAAGCCATTTCTTTTTCGCCCATTCACAGAAGATGTCACGGAAGGCCCATTCCCAATGGTAGTATCTCTGTCTACGGGCGGGGAGCTCAACTTCTTCTACTTGTGCAACAAATTTGCCGGAGCACCCGACCTCCTGGCAGGGTTTACGCAGCAGGCTGTCACTGGACCAGTCCGCACTCCTCAACAGTATCGTTCCAACATCGTCATTCCTGCCCGTAATCCTGCACAAACCACGACAAGTGTTGATGCTAGGCAATCTAGCGACGCTACCTCCGTTACGTTTGGTGCTATGAGTTCTGCTTTTGGCGGTATTGGCTCTGCTTCTAACACCCTTGGCACATCAGCTGCAAGTGCAGGTTTCCTGCCTGGTAGCTCTGTTGCATCGGATTTTACGGCTGTTAGTGCGCCCGTCACTGGTATTGTTGCTGCAGTTGGAGGATCCACTTCATCTGCACCAGTCTTCTCAACCGGTGGTGGCTTGTTCTCTGATAGCGCAGCTCCTAAAAACAGAACTTCATCACTTTTTGGTGGTTCCTCTCTATTTGGAGACAAAGGCAGCTCCTCTACACCCTCATCATCCTTCTTTGGCGGCTCTAGTTCTCTTTTCGGTGGCACTGCCACCAAGAGCAATCCTCCGCTCACCAGCCCTGCCCCAACCAGCGCTAAGTGAGTAGCAAACAATCTACTTAATCATTGTTACACAGCACTGCAGCAACATTGTCACACAGCACTGCAGCAACATTGTCACACAGCACTGAAACATCACAGTTACCAACCATCATCACCTGAGTTGCTTCACTGCTCGGGTCTTGCGTCCCAAAAACTTCATAGACAAGTTTTTCTGCAGATTATCCATATAAAATCCTAAAAAAAGTTCTGTTTTCCATGCCGTCAGGAAAACTTTCATTTTCGTGCATTTGCTTTTTACATCCATTTAATTATTTGATTTCTATAATCATTTTATGTGTAAATTTTTGGTCAGATCTAAAACCAGTAGTATGTTTTTTTAAGTAGACGCAAGAAATTATTACCTCATGCTGTGTGGAAGTTTTTTAAGTACAACTGGCTTATTTAAGTTCATTATTGCAGGAGCACATTTGGTGGCGGTGATCCAGCTTCCTCTTTCAGCTTTGCTGTTGGAGCATCTGCGTTCTCCGTGCCTGGTAAGAACACCATTATTAAGACAGACTTTCTCGCAAGCTACAATCAATTTACGTTAATGTGTTATTATTTCAAGCAAGGCTCATAATCTCAGGCAAATAAGACGTGGTCTGCAAAGATGTGGTCTGCAAATAAGATGCAATCTTTATCCAATTCGAAACACATTTTTAAAATGCAATACAGGAAATATATTTTTGAAACAATTATCGTGAGAAAAACTTGACTGCTAGACTGTTATTGCTTCTTAGTATGCGCATGAAATTCAACGGCTCATTATCAAAGAATAACGAGAATATTTTTCCAGCATCCCAGCCTAGCGGAGCTCCCTCACCAAGCCCTGGCCTAAACCCTGCCGGTAGCAAAGGTTTCTTCAGCACCCCTGCTGCAGTGCCAGCTTCTCAATCCATTCTCTCTAGCCAGCCTCTCCCAGCCACCCCAAGTACTCCCCGCCTTTCCGTCACTTCCAATACTGTTGGGATCTCTGCTGGTAGTATCAGCTCATCCACAGCTGGTGGTGTCAGCTCATCCACAGCTGGTGGTGTCAGCTCATCCACAGCTGGTGGTGTCAGCTCATCCACAGCTGGTAGTGCGGCCAGCACTTTTGCTGCAGTTACTTCAGCTTCAGTCATGCGGCCAACAGCAGCCACGAGTAGAGCGTCCGGAGCAGTAGTACAACAGGCAACTGCTGGGTGCAGTAACCGTAGTGTTACTCACGAGGCAGCAATTCTTGCTCAGTGTATAAAAGAGCAGGATCTTTTTGAGGCTGAGCTCCATGACCATTTTGCGATGTGTGAGCAAAACCAGTATAAGGTGAGACTTTTGGCTCAGGGTAATCGCATGTCTATGCTATTTCTTATTATCAAGTTTTGCTACACAAAATTTTTCGGTATAGTGATTCATGATTTTGTCTAAAAATATATGCGGATAATTTGGCTTTAAGTTTGAATATATATAAAATATATTTGCTTTATATATAAAGTTTATAATGTATATTATAGAGGTGATTATGTCACGATACACATTGTTTTTATTTTATTTTGTACAGGGTGCTGACTGAATTATGTTGCAACGGGTAGAAATTTTGTTTTTTCATGGAAATGATAATGTCATCAGAGCCGCACATGATAAGAATTGTTATATATGTACACTGGATTGATTACTTATTTCCCAATATTTGGCAGGGCGGATGGCAGCAATACGACGCGGTACAGGAAGCCCTGCAGTCCTGCAGCAGGGAGCTCGATGACCGTCAGCAGGAGGTGTCTGGTGTCAGCGACTCGGTCGCCAACCTTCACCACGAGATCCTCGAGTTCTACTCTGCCTTCGAGACAGTCAAGGCTGCGGTGCAGCAGCTCAAAGATCCAAGGCTAGTTAACCTTTGTCAAAATGCCTAATTTTGCAACGTTATAATCGTGTCTAGTTGTGTTACCGTTGTTCCTTTGTAGTCCAACAAGGTTCAAGAAGCTTTTTGTCTGCTATGATTATGTAATTCAATACTATATAAAACATAACCTTTTTGAAAGGTATTTGATGTAAAAAGCTGATATTCTATTTTATTTTCTGTGTTGTTTCAACTAGCAACTAATTAATGGGACCCTTCAGTTGCAAATTTCTGTAGCGTTTTAGGAATTTGAGTTCTGAAACTGAAAGTACTTACGTCATTTTTATTGACTTTTCTGGAACTGCAATGCATGCCCCTCACCGTTGAGATCAGATAGCCAGAACTGATTTCGCAGTTCACAATTTTTCTCTTCAAAAATAAGTTTCCCAAATTTTTTTGACTTGCCATTGTTGACATTGTTAAGCAAAGTCCGTTGTTACAACGCTCTTGTAAATTACAGTATAAAAAATTCTCTCTCCTTCAGTCGGAAATTTTCAAATCGCAACCGGGTAATGCAAACCTTCTTTTGTACTAGGAACTCATTAAAATAACTTATTTGCCGCAACAGTTCCAAGCAGCTAACAATTACTTGTTCAATGACAATTACTTGTTCAATTATTAATGCATTCTTTTCAAACAAACGTTTGTTAGCCAGAATGAAATGTAACTGAGATATATTCATTCAACTCCAAAAGTATAACAAGGAGTGTTAGTACAAAATGTAACATATAGATCTACATTTGTTCAACTCTGACATAAGAACAGGGTTTTCTCGTATTATAATATGTATAGTGACTGCTAATGTTTGGTTCAGATGCGCAAGTGTGAGCGAATGGCGCGGGCTGGACCGCAACAGCGAGCGGCAGCTGCAGCAACTACGGGACCAGATGCTCTACATCAAGCGGGAGCTCCCCTACGCCAACGCCACGCTCGACAGCCTGCCTACCACCGCCACCAGCAGTACTCGGCAGCGGCGTGCCATCGATGACAGGTCTCTTACATGAAGACGCCTTGGAAATAAACAGTTCTTGCTGTTTCCTTCTTAAATACTGAGAGGAATGTTGAAATACATAGCCCTAATACTGAGAGGTGGCTATGCAGCTGATACAATTGTTTTAGACAGCTGCATGTAAATAATATGTCGCAAAAATTCAAGTTGCAAGCGATCAACAGGTGGAATGTTAAGTTTTCAGTAATGAACTACGGTATCATAAATCAATTGAGTACACATAGCGGCCGTGTACACATAGCGGCCGATATATCGTCTGTGATTGGTAGGTAAGCTTGAATCGTCATCAGGGATTGGCTGGCAGAATTGAGAACTATTAATTATTTCTTTTTTATTGTACGGCCGCTGAACAATTCCTGGTTCTTCAGAGGAGGAGCGACGAAGGTGTACCGCGCGGTGCAGCTCAACCACACCGCCAGGGTCTCCTGCGAACGGCAGCTCGACCAACTTGCCTCCAAGCTCAAGAAACTCTCCGTGCTGGGAGGCCAGTTTCCCTTGAAGCCGTAAGTTTCATTTATTACAGTATTATCTATGCATTCATCACAGATTAATTCGCATCTCAGACACTGAAATTTTTCAGGTGTTTGATGCTATAAACACACCTGATTTATAACGTATTATAGATTTTTTACTTATTTAATAACAGGGTTTCAAATGAAACTCCTTTATGTCACATAAAGATAGACGTTATTGAAATGATAGCATTTGTAAGGACTTAGTGTGCATCTATTATTACGAAGTATGTGCGCAATATTTAATCAGTGTTAAGAAAATAAATGTGATTATTACCCTAGGGTTGTAATTGTCTAGGATCGTTTCAAATACAGAAATAAAGAATTACCTGTTTTCCAATTTCTTGGCCTCTATATTCGGCTGATTACTTGCAATCAACTATACTAATTCTATCTCCTTGATTAAAGGTTACTTTCCACGTATGCAGCATTTTTGTGCGATTAGAACTGACAATCGAATCACAGACCAATCTTTACCATAGATTATGAATTATCAGGAGTGCACGTATGTTTTATTTCAGACCTGCTAAGCCCTCTGGTCGGTATGGCATCAGCGACGCAAGTCTCTTGGTTGACGAAGACAAGGAAAACCTCAGCACTGATCTAACCGCTGAGAAACAACAGCAGCTCTGGACTTTCTTACAGCGCCGGGGTAACACCCCTGTTAGGTTGGTGTTAGTCTAACTCACCATATGTTTCCAAACTATTATTCTATTTCATCATTCAATTTGTGAGAGAACCGCTTGACAACCCGTGTAGCTCTTCATGATCCAATCAAAATTAATGACTGATACGGCTTTTTCAAGCTAGCACTCCTTATGCTCAATGCAATTTCGCACTTAGTTTCTTTTGCTAGACTCTTATATCAATTTACCGTTTTAAATATGGGAATTGACCTTCCGTGATGTAAATTTTCTGTTCAACAGGAAGAGCGGCGAGGCAGCTGTCACCCCATACACCGCTCGTGGAGTCATAGCTTCCAAGTCTGCCACTCCTCTGCAGCCGCGTCAACTGCACACACCAGAGACGTCGCTCATGTCGCTTAGCTTTGGTCCCACCAAATGCTCAACTCCTGCTGGTGCTGATGCCGCGTCAAAACAACAGCCATCAGCAAAACTTAACTTTGGATCCAGCCAAAGTTCAGTTCTCCGTCAACCCAACGTCGTCGCGGTCAGTTAAATTTGATTCCTGCATTGTGCTAACTGAGCCGTACTATTTTCCTCTTACTTCTCATTTATCACGGTATTTATTTAGAAATAAAATCTAAGATGTTTTTTTTTTTTCTTCTCAGGTCGGGATCCCTGGGGTGACTGTTAAAGCCGAACCTACGGTGGCGCAAGTCAGTGCAAGTCCCAAGTATGAAGACATAACACCTCCTGGTACTCCAGAGAACGGGCATGACGGTCGAGACCTCGAGAAGAACGATAGACCTGTGACATCAAGCAATCCGCTCTCTGCTCTCTCATCTCTTGTGGGCAAAGTCCCGCCCAGTTTTAACATGAGCGAAATCCCTCAAGTTTCTCATGGCCAATTACCAGAAACTCCAAAAAATTCTAACATTGGTGGAAATTTCAGTGCATTTGCCTCTGTCAAACCCGGGTTGAATTTTAATTCAAATTCGGGGAACGAGTCTAAGAATGTTTTCGGTACATCTTTCCTTCAGCAACCTTCTGTAGGCTTTTCATCGAGTCTATCTACGACCAGCTCGACAACTGTAACAACCTCAATGCCATGTAATGTCTCTCCTGCAAGTACCTCGATACCTGCTACGTCTACGACGGCCCTCTTCTCTGCCAATGTATCTGGTGGTGGCAATCGTTTGGGGGAGAATTCAGAATCCAGTGGGTTCTTCAAATTAGAGGGTGGTGAAGCGACCCTTTTTAAATCCACTCCAGTTTCCCTCACCACGACAGCATCCACTGTAGCTAGCCATCCTTCAGACATCAGCTCTTCTAGCAACACTGTAATGTTTGGTGGAAGTTTGTTTGGAAGCAACAACTCCAAGACTAGCTTATTTACCAGCACTGGGGCAGTTACCTCGCTTCTCAAAAGTGTTAGTAGCCCTAGTCCATTTGGTGGAACTTTGCCCAAGAACAGCAACCACCCGTTACTAACAACTGGTGGCGAGACATCGAGTCTTACTCTGACTCCAGTGGATCCCACTTCTCAAGCTACTACTGCTGTGAAGACTCAAGACTTCTCGAAACTGTCCGTGAGTATCACACCAGTGTCAGAGGTGACCAACCCTGCCGACTCTGCATCGTCTTCATCTTCAAGTGCCGATGCGGCTGCCTCCACTCAACTCTCAGCTGTTGCCAGTTCAGCGCCGTCTTTCGCGATTTGCTCGATAACTTCTTCAACCAGCAAAGATTTGACTGAAACCAGCAGCACTGGAATCGTAACGGCGTCGCAACCAAGCACTCCAAAAATGTCAGGATTTGGTGCGACATTCAGCACCTCAGGATCTTCCACTCTCTTTGGAGCACTCACATCAATGCCCAGTACTAATGTATCTCAAAGTGGCGCATCACAGCCTTCCGCTTCCTCTGCTGCTACAAGCTCAGTCTTTAACTCTACCCCCTCTGTTGCTGGATCAGCTGCTAGTGCACTTGGACTATCTTCAAGTTCAAATCTGCCTAAATTTACGGCATTTCCACCAACTTCCTCATCATCGACTGCTGGTGTTACCTCAGGTTCTCTTTTCAAACCAGCCACACCTTCAAGTCCCACTGTGTTAAATGTACCGCAAACTTCATTCTCTGTTTCATCTGCCCACTCGGCTTTCAGTCTACAATCTTCTACTTCTTCAGCTGTGGGTATTCCATCTTCAATGGCCTCCCTTTTTGGTGCTACGGCATCAGGAGGTGTGACAATTACCACTTCGACATCTGTTTTGGTACCTTCGTCTACGTCTGCCTTTGGATCACCATTGTCATCTGTCTCTGCATCTGGAACTGCCTCAAACGCTTCAGGAGTCACAACTGCTTTTTCTTCTGTTAACTCTCTCTTTAAATCTCCAGAAACCTCCTCATCTGTCATTGCAACGACCACCGGCACGTCTGCGTTTGGAGCAAAAGTGACATCTCCTACTTCATTATTTGGAACTCCTTCGGCTTCTGTGTTTGGAGCACCAGCCTCGTCAGCTACTTCTCTGTTCTCGGCACCTTCGTCCACCAACTCTTTATTTGGAACAGCTATTTCGTCGTCTAATTCTCCATTTGGGGCTCTTCCCACTACCTCGAGTTCAATTTTCAGCTCTCCAGCACCGTCAAGCTCAGTTTTTGGTCAACCTCCTGCCACTTCTAGTTCAGTGTTTGGAGCATCTGCTTCTACTTCAGGTTCAGTATTTGGAGCTCCTGCCACTTCTAGCTCAGTGTTTGGAGCATCTGCTTCTACTTCAGGTTCAGTATTTGGAGCTCCTGCCACTTCTAGTTCAGTTTTTGGAGCAACTGCTTCTAACTCAGGTTCAATATTTGGAACTCCTGCATCTTCAGCTGCGCCACTGTTCGGATCTACTGCGTCATCTTCGGGCTCTGCATTTGGGGCACCCGCATCATCTGGCTCTCTATTTGGAGCGCAAGCCTCATCCGGAGGTTCTGTGTTTGGAGCCCCCGTTTCATCTAGTTCAGTATTTGGCACTCAAGTTTCCTCATCTGGTTCTGTATTTGGAACAAACTCTTCGTCTGGCTCAGTTTTCGAAGCCCCAAGTTCTACAGCTTCCGTATTTGGAGCCGCTTCTCCTTCCGTGTTTGGGTCGTCTTCTGCCTCGGGCTCTGTCTTTGGGACGGGAAGTGTTTTTGGTGCCAAGCCCGCCGTGAGCGCAGGCTCGGTGTTTGGAGGAGGCGGGTCTGCGTTTGGTGTTGGTGGCTCAGTATTTGGGGGCGCAGCGCCCGCCACATCCTCAGCATCAGTGTTCGGAGGTGCGCCTTCCGTCGGAGCTTTTGGTTCTGCATCAAACACAGGCAAGCAGCTTAGCTTTTGCTTTTTGGAAAAATATTGCAGTAAAGCTATTTAATTGTCTGTTATTATAATGGAATTCATTTTGAAATTTGAGTTAGGATTAATCTGGCGGTAAAAAGAAACTGGTCTATTCTTATACAACTTATTGACACACAAGAAAATTCAAATTTCCAATTAAAATTGTAGAGCGCAGTAAGTTCTTTTTAATTCATTTATGTATTTGCTTGCAGTGTGTCGTATTTGCATTTTTTTAAGCATTGCCTGAGTTTGATATGTATGAATTGTATTCACAAGTCATTGTTTCACATCAGGAGGCAGTGTGTTCGGTGGAGGGGCTTCTTTTGGAGCGTCATCTTCGTCCGTGTTTGGTGGATCCTCGAGTAAGGCATCATGAATTTGTGTTCTAATTTGTTTTAGTTATAGTTGATGGGCTTAAGTTATGATACGATCTTGGTTTCATTTTAATTTTTTTTATTACCGATGCAAATTATTTCTTAAGATGGAAATACTGGACTGGAAATAGGCACATTATTTCATTTCAAGTACCGTAATTGCTTCAACCCTTGTAAATTTGTTGAGTTGGGATAGTTTATATTTGAAATAAATTGATTTTCTATTGTTATTTCCATTCGCATATTTCCTTGTCAAAATGCCTCAAACTAGGGTTTTTATTCATCAATGAATATCATATTGGACTAACGAACACTTATCTCCCTAAAATGATTTTATATTTTTTGCAGGTTCTTCTGGTGGAGCATCGTCTTCAATATTTGGGTGAGTTAGAAGTGACCTCAATCAAACTAGTTGATATGTTATAGTGGCTCAGAAAGCATCACTTATCATGTTAGATATTCATCAGTTAACCAAACAACAAACGTCAAGTTATTGTAACCTTTGAAGAGGGGCAGGATCTTTGGTGTAAGTGGAATTGGAGTGACTAACCGGGGCCAATATTTATGCCTCGTCAAGAGTACTGCTATGTGATGACTGTACTGCACGAATACAACTCCGTTGTATTCGTGAAAGATGTCAATGATGGATGTAACTGCCTCTTTTTGAGAGACACTTCTTCATGATAAATGTCACTGCCTCTTGATTAATGTTAGTAATCTTTGATGAATGTTTCTCTTTCCTGATAAATGTTACTCACTCAGGATGAATGTCGAAGCCTTTTGACGAATGTTTCTGCCTCTTTTGACTAATATCACGGCTTCTTTTAATGAATATCATCTGCTGCAGTGAATCACATCGCGCACATTCATCATTAATATGAAGACAGATGCTGACTGAAAAAAACTAAGCTTTCTGATTCCAGGCTCTACTTTGCACAAGTTAAGTCACCATCTTACCTCATAACCGCTTTCGCACTTCAACATCCAAGACATGACTTATACAAACACTAATTAATGTAACTCCATACTTTGTGTTATGTTATCACATACCAAGTCAAGTGGTATTTGAAGTCTGCCATGCCTGCCCAACTCTAAGTTTTAGCGCCATTCATACCTCTTTGCATCCTTTCTCTTTCATAATAAAAATTTTCATTAAATAATTATCTTCGTAAACTTTTTTCCACTCTGTCACTCTGTAATTTTTTTATGAAAGAGAAAATGCATTGATAATTTCTGACATCAGAGGTGGCGCCATTCTGAGCGGGCTTGGCAGCTCTACCCCTGCCAACCCGCCAAGCAAGAACGTCTTCGGCATCTCCAGCTCAGCTGTCAAGCCACAGACTGGTGAGGCTCTCAACAGAAAACTGATTGTTTCCTTTATTCATACTCTCTTACGGTTACTTTTTAATCAAAACTGAATAGGAAGCCGAGTTTGAATTACTTCTGTTGTCACTCCAGTTATCAGGAGCTGTACTATCAACACTCGCTAAGCTCCCGCAGCGGCCGATTTCTCGTGTGTGCTTGTTAGATTTATCTTGAAAAGCCGTCATATTTGCCTGACGGAGGAACGATCTCGTAACAATTTGTAATGTTATAATCCAGGCCTCTACGAAAATAACAACATAGCCGGATATTAATGTCTGTAAAATAAAGATAGATGCTTCAGTGTCTCCCTGCTTCAGATCTCTTCGGAGGGTCTGGTGGTGTGGCTTCGCCGTCTGTCTTTGGCAGCGCCTCAGCCAGCCCGCTCAGTAAACCTGCTTCAGGTAAAGCAATAATGTGCAAGTCTCCTCATTTAAGAAGTTTAATAATGTGTGCAGTTTTATGCAGCTTATTCTCGTCACTACCAGCCATGAAAGTCTACGAGCATGAGTACACCCCTGAAATTATAGCATCATAAAATGAATTACTCGTCAGTGTGAGGCATGAGTCAAAAGTTATGAAAAAAATTTTCCTACGAACTATTTATAGGTTGATGCATGTCAAGACCTAAAATGCGTGTTAACACGTTGACTCCGAAGTGGTACATATGCGTACCACGAAATGTATTTCTCCAGGACGTAGTGGTACAGAATTCAGGTTGCCTGAACACGTGAACACGTTGACTCCGAAGTGGTACATATGCGTACCACGAAATGTATTTCTCCAGGACGTAGTGGTACATAATTCAGGTTGCCTAAAACCAGCCAAATCCCAGAACAAAAAAGGCCGATAACTCAATATATACTAGTTTATTTGTAGGTTCCGCTATAAAATTTCCATTTTTCTCTTTGCAGTATTCAAAATTCAATTAGGAAGTACCCCTAGCATAAATTTTAGCCGGCTAACGCAATCGAGAAAAACTAAATCACGGAATTTGTCTGGAAAAAATAACTGTCTGGCAACCCTGTTTAAAAACAGTACTACAAAAATTGAAATAATAGTACAAGATGAAGCAATCGGAGTCAACGTGTTAATCATGTTAGTTCATTGATAGCATTTGAATGCTCAACTGAGTTGCAGTGTAGGAGCTCTGTATAATCTATGACTTTGGATTTGTAGACTGAAAATATTATTCTTATGTGCAGTGGAAATTGATAATATAATTAAAAGCGGTTAAACAAATTTAAACAAACAACAAATGCTTGAAGAAAACATACAAGCAGTACATTACACAATCTGTTATGATGATTATAGTATCGAAATTCTTAGTGAGTGCGTTTATTTGAGACGTGTCGACTACCATATACCTAAAGCAAAGCACAATCTGAATTTGGTAATGTACCAACATGTCATGTTTCCATTCATAGCTAGAACGATCTTGCAACAGTGGGCAATGCATGTACATGTTTAGCTGAAATGCCCATTAAACGAGAGGTAGATCTCTCGAGCTTGACTATATGCATATGTAGTAGTAGATTCTATGTATAATATTATAGTAGTCCTAGACTTGAGGTACAGAGCGTGACTATAATAACATTATTCCCTGTGCAGCGTTCGGGGCAGCTCCGACCTTCGGATCGCCTCCCAAGTTTGGCGCGAGCCCCGCGTTCGGCAGTCCACCGGCGTTCGGGGGCAGCGTGTTCGGGGGGAATAGCGCGGCTGCCGGTATGTTATCTTTCATTTATAATATTTTTTGTTTAATGAACCTACGCATAACCTACGTTCTCATCTGCTACCAAGTTGAGATTTATGATATCGAGTTCTTGAGTGCAATACGGTGTGTATTGTCTTTTCACCGTAATGACATTTCAAGACATTCAATTTCTTGATATTGCCATTATCATGGTTCTTGATTAGTTTAATTGCTGATATATTGTTAATGAATGCTAATAGTGTTGAAAACCGAATGTATTTCCCTATGTCTTATATGAACGATACAAATCGTTCCGTTAGTTGACGTCTGCAGCTTCTACATGTTTCTATTTCGTTTTAGCCTCGTACAAAGTTATGCGTGTAAAGCTGCGCTTAGCTTACCCGGCTTAGTCATATTTACGGCCTGCTGTTCTTTCGCAGCGTTAGGGTGGCACAATATCAGGTGTGATCAAAATAATGAAAACTATGACTTCGGAGTCTCTTCCGTCTAATTCTAACTGTTCCTTAGTATATAAATTTTCTTAGTGTTAAGTTTGGTATAGTAAATTAGTACAAACCCGTGCGTTTCGTGTGTATTAATCGCGTCTTTTGTAATTGGGTAATTTATGCAAATTAACTATCTCTTACTCATTTGAACACGAACATCAAAATTAAGAGTGAAAGATAAAGTGCACATAAAAGTGAACTTTGTGCCTTAGAAAACCTCCTGTGAATACTCGTCATTATCAAGCTGCACGATTGGCAAGAGCCTGACAATCACATCGTTGATGACAAGCAGAGTGACTGGCAACTCCTTAACGCTTTCGAATGTTTCCGATTATTTGAAGTGAAAGTTATGCGTACTGCCGACGGACTAGTGAATATCTGCTTAAGGTTCACAAAAAAGACGATAAGATCCATCTTACAAAAATTACTTGATCGTCGACAAATTTCCGATGACTGTACAAAGTACAAGATGGCGTAGCCCGCCTGAATGACTGTATTATTATTTAGGCCTGAAGTATTTTCTATTACAGGGAGCTCCGGCGCTACAGGAGGTTTCAGCAGCTTTGCCAACGCCACAGGCACCGCCACTTTTGGAGGACTGGCTGCCAGCGGGTAGGTCTTGCTGTCACTATGTCACTGTAACTATATGAACATCTTCTTTGGGATAAGTTAGGCGTATATGGCCCAAGCCTGCATGCAATATTTTGTACCTAAACATTAAAATTTGTAAATGTTAAGCTGTCCTCTGATGAGTTGCATTGGTTCCCCTTGGCAGCAGCAACAACAGCGCGTTTGGCTCTTCGTCGAACTCCAACTCTCCCTTCGCGTCTGGCGGGTGAGTGGCTGCTAGAAATTTCGCTATAAACTCGCTGAGAGCTTAAAGATGGATGGTCGGGGAAATTTACTTTCTCCTCATAAAGCAATTGAGTGAAGTATTTCACTATGAACACCGTGCGCTGAACTTCTTTCGTGAAACATCTTCAGATCGTTCCCTAGTCTTAAATTATACTTGAATTATGTGACTTGACGGTAAGTATCTGAAGTCTCGTAGCTTGAGTACAAATGATACTGCTAAACAATTTTTTCGCTTCCATGAAACGTTCATTCATGCCTGAACACTTATTTAAAAATAATCATTTATGAATGTTTGCCAGAACGAAATAAGTTGCTAGCGAGAAATTATTGTTGCGTGTAATTGAGTGAAATCTCCATATGTGCAGGAGTTCCTTCACGAGCTGGCGTTGAGTGTGGCAACGGAGCGCTGCGCTGCGACCTTCTTAGTATTTAGTGACGCTTCAAACAAATTAATTTCCTATGGCGTTTTGAACTTCTTTGCCGGCATATAACAAGAAACAATCGAGGGTTTTTCGACTTTTACTAAATTATTAATATTTTATCATGAGGAACTCTTACAAAAATTTGTATCAATTTGATAAAAAACTATTTAGAAACGGTATTTCTTCAAAAATTTTAGTCCATCAAACTTCTAGCCTCTTATTTTGTGTTAGAGAATAAATCTGATTGCAGTTTAGTACAAAAAAAGGAGGGCGTTTATTTCTCCTTTCAAACGGGCATTTTTATTCACTTTTTCAGTATAATTTCTCTTGTCTTCTAAGCAGCACGAGATTATGCTCGTTGTTACATTATAAAATTATTTGTCTATGTCTGCTGTTAGTCCCCAGAAAAATTACAAATAATAAAAATAAAAAATAATCCCCTTGCATTACTATTGAACGTATCGCGACAATGTTGCTATTCCTAGAATCCTATCTATATCAATCCTCGGTAGAATTCTGCTTATTGTTTCCTGCCTGTAACTATTGCTTAAATTATTGTCCATCAGATAACATGAGCCTAAAAACTTCTCTCGAAGTTGAGTTGATATCACATATGAGCCAATTAGGTCATGAAACCTTTGTTTAATAGTGTCGCGTGTGATAGAAAAAGCCAAATGGCCAAAGGTGCACTTGGTTTGTACGAACGTTGGGCAATGCTCTAGCCTAGAAAGCACGATTTCTCGCCTAATTTCGTTCGCTATTAATCGTAACTCAGAAAAGCTGATTAAAACTCTTGAATTAATGGTATATGCTGAAATATGTAAAAACTTTTGCAGCTCTAATGACTGAGCCCCCGGCTATCGTCGCTGGCGCTCACCTTCATAATTAATCGTCCCATACCTTAATTTTTCTGTGCCATTATAGCTATTTGCAATTAGAAATGAAAAATTCATAAAACCTGAAATCGTTTATCAACTATCAATGCGAAGGTGCAATTTTTCAACTCGCTGTTGACGCAAAGTTTTGAGTCCCGTATTTTATTTCTCAACAATCCAACTCTTAACATCAATGCCCAGCCAATAGTTTAACAAGGAAGGTCTGTTTCAGCGTTGATACCGTTTTTACATTAACTATTGGAGCTTCGTCACCACAAAAACGCCTATTCTCACGTTCTATCGAGGTACTATATATTGTTTCGATTTATCTTTCATTGATTTTTTCCACTTGTCTATGCTAATATAATTTAACTCTTTCGCCCTTCAAAATATCCCACTGACAGCCACGGTTGTCCCCTCCGTCCCACCATTGACATAGCCTACTATAAAGCACAGCGGTTTCAGCGTTTATTAGGCCGTAGGCCTGTCGCCGATCCTTAATATCGCAGAATATTCTCAGCTTGTTGTGGTCTCGAACTCACAACTCACTGCTCCAAATTCTGCTGTGCTGAACCGCCCGCCCTCCTCGCCGATTCTGATCAGAAACTTAATGAAACTTAATTCTGTAACCACTGGGCCACTGTTAGACTTCTCGACTGTTCTTTCAAATTCTGCGCCATTGCTATAATGCCTTGCATTCAAATTAATTTTCGAAAAATTTATTGAGGCAGGCAGTCGTTCATGTTGACGTTGGCTGCCGAAGTCGAAATTATGTCTATTTACAAAACGATATTATTAGCTAATGAAAAATGGCACTGGAAAGTTACAAGGGTAGATTTTGGTATTTGGTAATGAGATTTATTTATCCAGTATAGATATGTGTTTCAAACGAAATCCGTAACTATTTGATTAGAGTTCCTATGTGTTAAAAACTTATCTGGGGGTTTTCTGATGCTTTTATCCACTTTACTCTTTCACAATGCCTAGAGAACTAAAACCAATTGATCCGCCCCTAGGCTCCTGCCAGGGCTGAACGTCTGTAGAATTTTTCGATTATTTTTACTGTTGGATTCTGTTGCCACGATTTAATAGTACTATCTTGTAAAAGTTCTCTCAATTTATTCTTAGCGATAGCGTATTGGCTCATACGAGTAAATTTTCAACTAAGTATTCAAATTACCGAAGAGGAAATAACGAAACTAGCAGCCTAGATTCAGTCTACACTTGCTGGTTCGAAGCGGGCTCAAGCGGCCAAGCCTATCGTCAAAAACAAATTAATGCTTGTCAATACAAACCGTATTCAAGATGCGTAGGTACCAATCATGGAAAATCTGGAAGACTGGAATTTAATTTTTCATTTTCCAGGCCTAAAAAGTACTGGAATTTGATTTCAGATTATGGAAAATACTGTAATTTGCAAATAAAAAAAGAAGTAGGTATTTTTCTGTGCTGTGTGTGACAGTGAGTTTGTCACTCACTGCAGTGATACTGAGCTATACTTTTTAATTTTTATCTCATTATCTGTGATTTCGTTGCCTGCCATTGAGAGAACTGCATAAAATGAAACGCATTTGCGGAGCAGGAAGCTCCAGTACCTCCCTGAAGTTCCAGCTAGAATATTATTGATCCAACACCAAGAATAGATATCAGTTGAAAGTATCTCGACAGACAAGGCTGTGAGATTTGTGTTTTTTTATGGTGGTTATTAGAAACTAAGGGCTTTTCCCCGCTAACCCTACGCGCCACTGTGCAGAGAGTGGATGAATATTGCAAGATCTTTGGCGACGCTTTAGTAGCCAGATTTTTGCCTTCAGAAGATCTTGCCGACACATTTAATTGAAATTCTTGCATTTAATATATTTCTCAGTCTACGGCCAACTATTTAGAAAAAAAGTAAGGTTTCCGGTGCGTTGGATGGAATACGATGCAGCGAAGCTTGTCCGGAAATCAGTTGCGATGAGTTCCCGCAAAAAATGTAAACAATGTTTTTTTGATTGCGTAGTTTCGGTCACATTTGAGCGGTCAGACTGCTTTATTACATGTTCAGTTGACACTTGCTGTACAATCGGACTGTTATTTATTAAAATTAGTTATTTGGGGTAACACGTGCTTGCAACCTTGTAACTAAGTTCGTGGCTTGTAAATAGTTCGTCATTACTCAGCAGAAATGGCTTTTCATTAAAAATTACCCGGCGACGCATCTTTAAAATGGCCGGCGACGCTTTGGGCTTAAAAATCCATATATTGGCGATGCTGCATCCACCCTCTGCATAGTGGCCTACGCGATTTACGATTAGCTTTAAACTTTTTCTGCAGTCTTGTTTCCTGCGTTCCGACTTCCGATTGGTTCTCCAATCACGTGACCGTTGGTCATGCGGTTGGAGAACCAATCGCGTGACCGTTGGTCATGCGGTTGGAGAACCAATCACGTCATTCACATGAGCTCGGTCACTGGGCTCAGTTGCATTCGAAACCATAGTGACAAACCAGAGATTTTTTAGAATCAGTTCATTTTAATTTCCTCATTTACTCAAGATTTTAACCAATTTCTTAAGTATGATAATGCTGGTATCCATGACACTTTACTGGTCTACTTATAAGTTATAGGACTCAAAAATGAACTTGAGACAGAGTCTAAAAAACTCTCTGCTTTGCCACTATGTTCGAAACTATTTGATGTGCAGTGGCAGCCTTCCATCTTAAACGTGCAATTTCTACATTGCCATGCATGGAAAGTGTAAATTTCATGACTTGTGGTTAAAAATAGAAGCTTTTCATGACTGGCTTGCTTGCCATCCCAAGCATGAAGGTATGGCCAGGATGGAATTCTAATTTCGGAGGTTCATATATTATTTCAATCCACCAAGACCACTTCTTCTATCCAACATTGTTATTTGAGGCAAAAAATGAACTTCTTAAAGGCTTACAACACGCACGCTAACTTGCTCAGTTTCTATAAAGTACCTAATCACTTGGAAGTTGTAAACCTGCATCTATCACTCAACAATTAAAATTAGACTTATAAAAAGTATTAGTTAGTTGAAAATTTGTCTCTTAAGTTGACCGCAAGTCCGCAATGAACTAAACTTCATTAAGTAATTATAACTACGCTGCAAAGCAGAGTTTCACACACACGCACACTAAACATCATGCACACTAAACACGCAATTCAGAGTTCAGACAAACGGAACTATATATCACGTGGGCCAGCTTGCAACTGAATTAAATAGGTACCTACTAACTTATTTCCCGCTCCCGGTGCATTTCTAGTGGGTTGATCAATCGTATACTTAATTCATATACGATTGTATATGAATTACGAATTAACTAATCATTCGTATACTTAGTGCAAAAGAATGAATAATTATGTTGTTTCTGATCAAACAAGCGAAAACTTTTTCTGTTTCTGATCAAACGAATGAAAACTTCTGATCAAACAAACGAAAACTTCTGATCAAACGAACGACAACAAACTTTTTCGAGATAATTCTAAAATCGTAAGCCGTAACGTCTATTGAATTCTATGAATTCTAATACGGATCGTTAATTTTAACATTGTATTTCCAAAAATCAATTATTACATTTCTTTTAATTGAAAAACATCCTTTTACATAAAAAACAACGAATTTTTTCTTACAGCTCCTCAGGAATGATGAATGAATGCTCCTCATATTGACAAATGACGATCTTACTCTTATAGCTAAAAATTTTAAATTGAATGATTTTGTCATTTCAAAGACTCCATTGATTACAGAACTTTAGTTTTTGGAAGTGTATTCAAGAAAAGTTCCTGAAATAGTAGAAACATTTCCATTATCATTCTGAAATAGAAGCGTCATTTCCGTTCTTATATATAAACAGGATTAATAAAATACCTATCAAATTCATCCAATGTCATTCAATTTGTGATGTATGAATGACAGTTTTACTTTGATTCCTATGATGCTCATTTTTACCGGTTGAAGCTTATAGAATTAAATTAAATTAAAAAATTAAATAAAATTGAATTTTACTGAATCAAAATTTATTATTTAATACACTAGATGGCACATGCTGTAGAATTAAATTCTATTAGAAAAATGTTGAATTAAAAATCTGATTATATTTTTTAAATTAAAAATTAATTTTTATTGTATTAAATTGTATTATTAATGAACTATATGGTACGTGCTTGATGTTTTATATAATGAAATAGTTTCCCATGTTAAACAACGAAAATTTTCTAAAAGACACAAAACGTTCGAAAACGCGGGATGGCAGACGAAATCATTCAGAATTTGAAGTGAATTGATCAAGATAAAACCAACATAATAGGGCAAAAAATTCAAATCTGGAACGTATAAATAGGTTTTTATAATTAAAAAAAAATTTTCAATCATTTAAATCCCATAATGGAATGTGAATCAAGTCTATTTATTGTGAAATCAAACTAGACACAACCAAAACATAAGTGTGTGACACCGTCTTGTGAGAAGTAAACAGAAAACACCATGTGAATGTATGCAGTGAAAGAGTCGAAGTTTATCTCATAATTTTATGTGAAATCGAAAACTTTGTGGGTGTTGTCCAATCGTGAGAATTCATTATGAAGCTGGATGTGTTTTTTTTTATTTTAGAACGTATTAATTGCAAAAATGTGTCCGCTAGCCTACAGATAAACGACTAGTTAACTTGATTAGTCGTTGGCAACACGGGATTGGATTTCAAACCACGCGCAATTTCGGAAGTACAGCCGTTTCAAATGTGCTCAGTTCATCAATTTTCATTGCAGTGGAAGGTGGTGTAACGCGGTGGTAGGGTTGGTATTTCGATATGTTTTCTTATATTGACATGAGAATATATTACCTATACAGAATTCCACACTGGGTATGGCAATATGTACATTGTGCTTGAAAGACTTCAATGTGTCAAATATGGGGGAAGCGGCTTTGAAGAGCCATGCCAAAGGCAGCAAATACACCAAGTTAGCTAAGCAACACAGTGAAGTGAAAAGCAAAGCTCAGTTTTGCGTTTCCGATTTGTGGTCTGCTGACAGCAATGCAACTGCAGTTTCTTGCTCCAAAAGTGTATCAGGGAATAGTCTGTTGCAAAAGTCAGCATGCATCAGTGTCTGTGTGACTGTGTCTGCCCGCTCTATGCATTTACACGTTTGCTAGTTATCAACTTGAGGAGATGATAGAATATGCACAGTTACTTTTTCAGTCATGCTAAACCTGTCATATACAAGTCCTGGAAAATTATACTGATGATCATGGAGAGTCCTGGAAAAGCCCTGGAATTTTTTTCTCAATATTGGTACGCACCCTGCGTTTTATATTTGCCAAGAAGCGTACAATGATTTTTAATGTTCTTCACTTTATATGAAGCTCAGATGCTGTTACGAATTACGACCTCCATAGTCCGTACCTGGTAGAAAGACTCGATTCTACAAACTTGTGGTTTAACTAACTTGAGCTAGATCTGTGATCGTTCATATCCTTGATTCTATTGAAATTTTTGGCTGGTGTTTCATCAATTTGTAGTGGCATCACTGACAAGTTGCCTCGATGTGAGTTGTAATTAAATAATTAAGTGGCGCCCTTGCTGTTGATCCTCTGATGTTTTTTCTTTAATTTATTTACTTTTCTCTTTCTCACTGCATGTTCCAATCTTACACATTTCTTTTGTTCTTGCAAATTAGTGTAATTAGTATGCATGCTGCATCAATGTGTTGATAAACTCTGCATGCCACTGCCATACAGCATGGTGAGTGGTGACGACTCATTTTGCATGCCGCATGGGCATGGTCTTGCATGTTCTTGGAAATTGGCAAGTCTAACTTACTTTTTGGAGGTTCACTCCTCTGGAGCATGTAAAAAGTCTCTATACCTTGGGTGCTTGGCTGCTTGCTGCATGCCTGCATCCATATTCTTGCTCAGAGCTCTTTATCTTGGAGCTCGGCCCATGATTGGAATTTTTCTACTCGTTTCTGAAATCTTGTGGCTCCAAGGTGAAAATTTTTTAATACAATTGGAATCTCACGGCCTGATCGTGCACTTTATTTGACAGGTAATTCATCTGGCAGATATCTCATGGTTCCGGAAATGGTGGGAAAGTTCTAGTTGCGGCCTTAATGGTAGATGTTTTCCATGCTTGGCTTGGCCCAAGCCTCTTCCTTTTATCCCCAACCATGGTGCCATTCTAGATGCATTCTTAATTACCATCTACTTAGTACTTATGGAATTTTGTAGCGCACCCACGTCCACCTTGGAGTGCACTCAGCGTCGCACTGAGAAGCAGTGTTGCGGACTCAGCTGCCGGCTTGCACAGCTTGAACAGCAGAGATGGACTCCCACCCCTGCTCACCATCAGATTTCAATTGTGACGAGCCAATTCACCACAAAATCTACATAGTTATACCACTGTTTCTATGTTGAAAAAGGGGGAAAAATTCATTTCAACAACTGAAATACCAGTACGTTACTGTGAAGTTACACTCTCCAGCCGTTACTAGCCTGTTACAGGGTGCATATTGGGCAAGGAAAACCTGAAAGTCACGGAATTTGATTTTTCATTTTCCAGGCCTGGAAAGTCATGGGATTTCATTTCAGGTCACAGAAAGTTGTGGAACAAAAGTCATTTTGATTTCCTTCAATAAGGTTGATGTTGGTTACATGGCCAGGGCCGTGATAAAAACCAGCTTGCAGACAAGAAAGTTAGTGCAATGCAAGTTCTCTCTTTCAAGACACGAGTGCAGGACTTCATGCAGGCTGTAGTCCAAAAGCTACTGTACAAGAGCCATATCAGGTATGCCTTGGTAACCTGTGATGGCTGGTGCCAAAAGTCTTCATCAAGAAGAACTGTAAGGAAGCTGACAAGACATAGTTGAAGAACTGTCTCACTTGGTGATGCCAAGAGATTCCCTAACACAGATGTGGATGGTGTTGTACGAGGAGCTGTGCAACTTTAGAGATAATCAAAACATTGCAGTGAACTGAACGCACAGTTTCAAGCATTTTCAACTTCTGATCAACTGGACACTTTTTGGCATGCATTTCTGTCAGAGCACCTACAGGAAACTCTGGAAAGTAGTGCAGATGCTCATGCTCCTGTCTCATGGCCAAGCCATGGTTGAAAGAGGGTTTTCTTTCAACAAGGAAATCGTGACACACAACATGAAAGAGCAAACGGTGGCTACCCTGCATGCTGTGGTTGATCATGTTGCACATGTTGGTGGCCTGGACAAGATGACCACTAAAAAACGCTTCTTGCAGCTGGCAGTGCTAAAACAGCCTACAATACTTAGTTGGTGGAAGAGAAAGAGCAAAATGCAAAGGCCCAGAAAACCCAAAAGAGGAAGGCTTTGTACTATGAGCTAGATGAACTGAAGAAGAAGAAAAGGCATGCGGAGGAAGGCATCAAGGCACTTGAGCAAGCAATGGAGAGAAAGGGGGATTTGAAAATTATCACAAAGTTCAATGCCATGAGGCAATCTTTGAAAACAAAGCAACAGGAGCTAGACACTCTTGAACTGAACATTAAAGAAAAAGTTGATGAAATAGCTGCCAGTTGAATGTTAGGGTAGTGGTGTTGAAGAGTGTTCTGAACTGTATTGACATTATCATGTACAATCTTGTGTGCATTACTCAATATTGTTGTGATTTGACACTATTGAATTAATACCAGTAATAGCTCACTATAATAATATGAGTGCAGGCCTGATTTTCAGATGCATCATTTTTGTTCCTCTGTGTCTGATTGCTCTATGCATTTACATGTTTGCTATCTATCAACTGTTGGAGATGATAGCATATGCATGGTTAGTCTTTCATGCAGTCATGCCAAACCTGCATTGAGTCTTGGAAAATTATATTGATGGTCATGGAAAAGTTATGGAATTTTTTTCTAATTACCAGTATGCACCCTGCCGTTAGTAAGGAGTAATGGAGAGCATCATCCTTACCTACAGTCTCATCGACTTGAATAACCAAGAAAACACATAGTCACTTGCTTCACTTTGAAATTTAATAGCCATTGCTTAGTACTCACCGTCAACTGGGGCTACTTGGGACGATTTTGCATGCTTTTCATTCATAACTTCTTACCATGAAACATTTCATAAACAAGTTTAGGCTCATTTCATAGCTATTTGTAAGGTGCCAGAAGCAAAAAGAAAGTGTCCCAAGTTGCCCCGTCAAACAGGGCTACTTGGGACACTTGGAATATTACTTAATTTTAAAACATTTGAAGCATGCAGAGTGTACTCATCCATTACTAACAGTACTCTGAAGTCCTCCTCTTTCATTGTAGATGAAGTAGAGGTAGAATAAATGAGATTTTGTGTGATTTTTACTTGTTTTTCCTTTATTGATATGATATTACCATATACATTAAAAACCGTATTATTGATGCAATATTACCGTATCCATGAACGTGCCATTGAGCATTTCAACTAACTTGTCCACTGCAAGCTTCATATCAGCAGCCTTATAGCATTTTTTCTGTATCTGTAAGCTTACAGGATGGCTTGTAATTTCACACCATTTTAATTGGGTTAAGTGAATTTACTATAAAAAATCGTGAAAAACATACCTGAAACAGAAAGGAATGTTTGATTAAATTGGAAAAAATATATATATAAGAGAGATTAGTTTCTTATGGTTTCATATATTTCAAGGTTGGACACTCGGTGTGATAACTCCACCAATTTACGTTACGTTCAGGTTCAGGTTCAAGATACCGGTATTCGTTACTTATCGTTTTGTCAGGTGGACGCCGAGTGGCACTTGATTGGCACGTATGAAAAGGTTCTCTTTTTGGAAAGGTTACTGCAAAATATAGTACAAAGAGAGGGTTGTAATGAAACACTTGATACATTTCATATTAAATTGAGAAATTCAAGTTCACATCCTACGTTAACAAAAATCTCTAGTACTTGAAAAATGTAATCCGACACAATCAAAAGTCCAAAGCCTATCAGTTAACATCGTTAAAAATCTCTCTATTTACCAGAATGTTAATAAATTGCAGTTCCATTGAGCTGTACGTCCGTTGTAAATGACCGTAACTCACTCACACATTTACGGTTGTATGTTCAGCGACCATACCGCGGCTGTCACTGCGCGTTGCAGCCGTATTCCAAGTGGCCGTACTGCAGCTGTAGCCGCGCGTCTCTCTTCACAGTTGCTCTTTCTTCATAACTGTCATATCTCGTTGATATAGATGCCTCACGGCCAGTCTGGTTGTAGGTTGTTTTACAATGACCGTACTTCGGAATAGTGGTGCTCGTCTTCATAGTCGATGAAAATACTCCAACTCCGTTGTCATACTGCGGTCGAGATGACTGTGACCGTACCGCTTCTTCTGATGAAAATAGTGACCATACTATTGATAATTCTTGATCTTGAATAATATATACCGATGATAATTCTTGGTGTAGAGCTCGGAACTTAGATCTTCTGATGATGTGCGTTATAATCGTTGTTCAACTCGTGGCTCTCTCGTATTGTCTAACGGCTGAGTCGCAGCCGTAGTGTTGATGTTAATTCTCTTGATGCGCTCACCGGACTCTTGGCTGCTTTGATAAGTCTGGGTTTCTCGTGACTGTCAGCCGTCAATGTTTGAAAACGGTAACACCGCCGGCCTCACGGCCGCAGCCGTTATGTCCGCTAACTGCAGACTATGTGCGCGACGGTCTCCTCCTTAGAACCAACAACCTTTGGCACCAATTTTGAGGTCCTTTTATACGCTAGAGTTGCGCACTGTTAAGCCTAACCCTCGAAGTGACGCCACATTCCTATAGAATGGAATTTCCCTCGCCAACGTTCAATGCTTCCCACGGTCTCGAAACAACCGCGCTGCATTCTTAGCATTCTTAACATCTATGCATAAATACATGTTCAATATACCTACCGTAAAATGGGGTAACTTAGACCGGCGGGGTAACTTAGACCACTTTTCGTTTTTTTAACAAAAACCCCCACAACTCAAAAACTATTTGACATAGAAAAATTTTGTCAATGGGCATTAAAGGCCTAATACTGAGGCTACATAACACAATAGAAAGATTTGAAAAGTTTGCATATCTAATAGGTTAAAAAATTAAAAATGTGGCCCACAAAAAAATGCTATTATTTAAAGCCTGTCAGAGTACCCCCTCCAATTTTTTTTATTTTTTAGTTAAATAATGCCAGGTTTTGATGCATTGTAGTAGAACTCTTCTAGTTACATATTCAACTGACAAATTTTAGGAAAGTGTCATAGTTTGCAAATGGGGGGCGCCGCCCCCAAATGGGGTAACTTAGACCACCTAATGTCAGCCCTGATGGGGTAACATAGACCGGCTTGGAAGTTAATATAAAATTACCATATATAACGTATTTTATGTTTGACAGCCTATTTATGTTTTTTCTTTATGTTTCAGACTCTACTGAGTCATATATATGGTAATTTTAACTTAATTTCCAAGCCAGTCAATATTACCCCATCAGGGTTGCCATTAGGTAGTCACATTTCCCTCATTATGGGGCGGTGCCCCCCATTTGCAAACTATGACACTTTCCTCAAGTTTGTCATTTGCATATGTAACTAGAAAAGTTCTACTACAATGCACCAAAACCTGGAGTTATTTGGAGTGTTTTTACCAAAAAATCTAATTGATTTTACCACCCGGTCTAAGTTACCCCATAGACTATGAGAGGCAGGAGCCAGCAATTTATGGTGAGTGAAGCTAGAGTATAGACCTGTATTTTGCATGTTTCAATTTAAGTTTAATTTTGCTAGTAAAAAAATTGCATCATTTATAAAAAAAAGTGGTCTAAGTTACCCCATTTTACGGTACTTTATTCATGTTTTAGTGAGAACCATCATATGTTTTGGAGAAATAAATCATAGTTTAGGTCAATTACTTTTCATTCTATGATGCCTGGTGCACAATTCTATATATGACATTCTATGCACAATTTTGTAATGACCGAGCAGACCGACGATGCACTAATTTTTTGATAAGTGAAATTTTTTTGCTGAGCAAGGTAAATGTAATCCAGTGGTTCCCAAACTTTTTCAGGCTGGCGCCCCCTTTGGCTCCCTAGTGAATTTCTAGCACCCCCCACAGACACATATGATATCATGCGCCTCTTTCTATAAAATTTAGTTCGCTGCAATTTAAAAAAATAAAGGTTAAACACAAATGTGTATTTCACAAATAGGACCCCTTTTAGTAAACCAATGTGTTTTTCAGCTGTTTTAACTGTTTCAGCCCTAGAAACCTAAGACGTCTCGGGCAAATTTACGGCCGGACTCATGGCTGGTCTCACGACGACCAATCTCCAAATTCAATTATCAAGGAATATCGCCCAAACTAATGAACGCAGCTCAATAAAACTTGGAACATGTATTCATCAGAACTTAAGGTGATGTTTAGCTTACGAAAATTTTTTAAATATCACCTTCTTTCGTGAGTTATAATACGATACAGGCCGAAATTCGCAGTGATCAAAGAATTTCGTGCAAACTACATAACAGATTTGAATGAAATTTTGAATATACATTCCTAACTACCAAATGGTGTTTTTTAGAGTAAGAAATTTTTTATTTTACCGTCGTTTGCGAGATTTTTTTTCATTTCACCGTCATTCTTGATTTCACACTTCCTTATTCGCTTTCGTTTGCAAGTTATACTGATATAGGAGGAAGGACCGGCTTGTTTAACCAAGAGCCGTTTACGTATAGCCATATAACTCACAAACGAAAGCAAAACGAAAAAATTGTAACGAGCTAAACATCACCGTTGCTAAGTTTAATTAGGTATTAAAATACTAAATTTTGTTCAAATCTGTTCACTATATAGTTAGCAAGAAATTTCTTGATTACTGCGAATTTAAGCACGTCTTGCTGTTTAAATCACGAAAGAAACTCGCGAACGAAGGCACAATCGAAAAAAATTTCACGAGCTAAACATCACCGTTCGGTAGTAAGGACTGTAAATTATAATTTTTGTTCGAATCTGTTCAGTAATTTGGGAGAAATTCCTTGATCACTGTGAATTCGGCCCGTATTGCCATATAAGTATGACAGAAACAATTGAAGGCAAAAGCTTTAAATTACTGTTAGGTTTTAATGAATACGTGTATCAAGTTTCATCGAGTTAAGTGTATCAAGTATCTCTGCCACTGCAGTGAGTGACAGAGAACGCATTTTCTCGTCAACGAAAACGTGAAGTCACAGACGGACAGACGGACAGACATGGCGAGCACAATAGTGCATTTTTCCATGAATGAGAAAAGCGCTAAAAACAGATCTGGGTGAAAAACCATCGCTGGGAGTCATGTGCTGCACGTGTTGTGTACAAATCGTCAAACAAACGTTCGAACTTCTCAATTCGACTTCGGACTGCCGCCCCTCTATCGCCTCCCTATCGCCCCCCTACCACCCTCTTCTTCTTTACCGCCCCCCAAAATCTTTCCATCGCCCCCAGGGGGGCGATATCGCCCACTTTGGGAACCACTGATGTAATCAATATTCTTTGTTTTTTAATCAATTTTTTGTAAATTCTGCAAATAAGGTTTTCATGCTGACACTTGTCTGCCACTTTTTTTCTAAGCGAAATTTTTTAATACAGCAAATATTTTTTTTACTACAGAGTACAGACCTTAGCAGAAGTAACTTTTCAAAATATTGTTTTTCAACATTTTTTCAGGAATTTTTCAAAGCTAGTACTAATTGTAGTATTTTTGAACTTCCTTTATACTACATAGATAGGAAAAATGTTAATGTTTACGCCACTATATTTAGTTTTGCAATATTCCAATTAGTTTTGCTACTAAAACAGTTTTATGCCGTGTCGGAGGACTGTCCAGAGTTACCCTGCCCGTCCTGAGTAGCCCCGGTTGACGGTACTTTAAGGCAAGGTTCAAGATCTAAATTAAAAATTAGCAAGGCACTTATAATTCAAATTCAATGCTCAGATATGGTAGCAAGGCGCGAGTGGAAGGCTAACACTAACATTTACTTACTAAGTTACTTTAGAGTTGACTTCAAAAATGGAGCAAATGAAATTGCAAGGTGGGTCTTGTGGGTCAACCTTGTATTATTTCAACCATGAGAGGAGATGATCAAACTCATTTTGAATGTCTATATTTTCTATTGACATTCTTCTATTATTTTTTAGCATGTTGTAGATACTTTTTATGCATATTTTTCTTTAGTTCAATCATGAATAAGTATATCAAACTTTTATGCCATGAGCTTGACAGTGTAAATATCTAGGCTACTAAGTCTTGTTTTGAAGAGGGCTGACAATATTTTATTCTTAATATCATGGAAGTTATAGTAAGTGAGATTCACATGCATATCAATTTTGAATTACCGCATCAATACTGACTACAAATATTTACATTATAAATTTACAACTTGTGTTTTCCTAATGTTGGTAAAATGCTTTGCCTTCATATTTTTCTAAAATCAAAACTGATTTTAACCTAAATAACAATTTGGCTATGTGTTGTTGTTGTTGAAAACACACAAAAAACAAATTGTTTTTTGTGTGTTTTCATATACATAGTTTTGTTCAAATCTGTTCAGTATTTTAGAAGGAATTTTTGTTCACTGCGAATTTAAGCAAGAATTAGGTACTGTTTGAATCACGAACGAGGTGAAAATAAAAAAACTCAAACAAAAGCAAAATCTAAGAAATTTTCACAAGCTAAACATCACCATTGGATAGTTATGAATGTATATTCAAAATCTTGTTCAAATCTGTTCAGTACTTTCAAAGAAATTTCTTGATCATGGCGAATTTTAGCATGGATCGCCATATATATAACTCACAAATGAAGGCCAAATTTAAAAAATTCACAAGCTAAACATCACCATTAGGTCCTTATGAATGTCATACGTGTACAAACTACAAAGTTTCATCGAGCTATGTTCTTACTTTGAGAGATATTCCTGTTCATAGAATTTGGAGAGACTGGCCACAAGTCTGGCCATAAAATTGTAAAACATGCCCCTCACAGCTCGTGAAGGATTGTGTCATGAATTCTTTGAGGCTGTAATGTTCAAATATCCATGAAATTTTCATTGAGAGGAAATATAAAAATTTTGAACTTATTATTCCCTAGATCGTTGTTTTAGTAAAATCATACAAAACCTGAATTATTGATAGCCGTTACTTGACCAAATGCGAATAAAACAGTTCATGACTTGAATAAGTGTTTAAATATTTTTTGCTTTACTAGTTGAAAAGTCAACTGTTAGAGCCACTACATCCCTGAGGGACAAAATCTAATGACAAAACCAATCTAGAAACAAGTTTCAAATAAATTGAACATGACTGAATTTGAACGGACCTATCAATCATCTGCCCATGCTGCAGTGTGAAACACCAAGCCAAATCAAAATGAAACATTTCTTGATTAAGGTACACTCATCATGCTAGCATGACAAAAAATTACATTTACAATATTTTCAAAAAATATATTGTAAAGGCTACCAAATAGTAATGCTCACTCATGTTGTCTCCAAACTTCTATTACGTTGTCAGCTATTGTGCTACTTGTGCACTCGAGAGGATTTCGGGTTTAATTTAATGAATTATTGATATTTTCATCTACCTTGGGCTTGGCAGCTTGGTTTGAACTGTAGCCTAGCTCAGTACTCAGTAGCTCTAGCCTCTAGCTATGACTAGATTGGAATTTTCCTACTTGCCATTTACCAATGAAATCTTGTGGCTGCAAAGTGACCAATTTTCACTTCATTTGGAATCACACAGCCTCATCAATCATCATGCTGACTGTGATGGTGTGACCATATTATATATGGCAACTTGCCTGTGAAAGGGTTAATAACTTTTGTGGGATTGTGGAGAGAATTTGAATATTATATATATATGATAGATTTACTCATGATAATGAGCTATAATGTTACACTTGAACAATGACAATCCTAATGCATTGTTAAATGTTTGACTCAAATCATACACAGCATTGTTGAGTTTTGCTACTGAAATGGCAAGTATATTCAAGTCACTTTTACCTTTTTAAAAAAGTGTTTTTTTTTACCTTTCTGTGCTTCTCCATTTTGAAAAGCTCTCTTCATGAAGATGTATCATTCTGATAATTTGGATGAATGTGCTTACTAACGTGATATGCCATTTGCCAGTCTTCATCAGCCTCAATTAGTCACTAGATTAGTAAGATTTTAGACAGTTCTACCAGTAATGAATTTTTGTACAAGTATATATTCCTAGTAGCAGAAAAACAATTCAGTTCCTGATTAAAAGTTACGCATAGGAATAATAATGATTGACTTTCCACTTACAGTGTGGACTGTGGAATTCTGGATAATTAATATATTCTCACATTAACATAACCTCCTACCACGTTACACCTTCAACTGCAGTGTGTATGAGCTCAGAAACTGCCTCACTTCCAAAATTGTGTGTGGTTCAAAATCTGATATCATGTTGGCAACGCTTCCCTGGATTACTTTCACTAGTTGTTTATCAGTATTTGACAAATTTTTGCAATGACTATGTTCTAGAATAAAAAAAAGTAATGTCAACTTTTGCAGAAAATTTTCACTTTCACCAACACCAACAAAGTTTTTGTAATCACAGGAAATTATGGAATAAACTGCAAATCTTCCAGGGCATATGGGCACATCAACCTGGCTATGAAAAAATTTGACAAGACGGTGTTACACACTTTATTTTGGTTATGTCTAGTTCGATTTCACAATAAATAGATTTGATGCACATTCCACCCTAAGATTTAAATGATGGAAAATTGTTTCAAAATTTAAACACCTTTTCACATGCATCCAGATTTGAATTTTTTCGCATTTTTGCCCTATGTCAATATTGTCATAATAACTTCCCTTCAAATTCTGAATGATTTCATCTCCCATCATGAGTTTTTGAATGTCTTGTGTCTTTTAGAAAATATTCATTGTTTAGAAGGGGCAATTATTGCCCCTTCTAAACCATATTACCATCTGGTGTATTAAATAATTAAATTTAATTTTTATTCATTTTTTTAATTTAAATTAATTCTACAGCTGCAACTGGTAAAAATGAGCATCATAGGAACGAAAGTAAAATTGTCATTCATACATCCCAAATTGAATGACAATGAATGGATTTGATTGCTGTTTTATTGATCCCGTTTATATATAGGAATGGAAATGTTGCTTCTATTTCAGAATCTGTTCCTGAATACATTTGTGAAACTACCGTAATACTTACGGTCACTACCATAACCATAATAGTACAGTACCTACATACCATAATATTACAGTTGCATTGCGCCATTGCCAACCGTCAAATGCAGTTGCTAAGCTTTCACTGAGTGAATGCGTATAAGATTTTGCTTGCACAAAATAGCTTTGTGGTGCATCATGTTAAGTTCAACTCTTATTGGTGGTGTGATTTGTTATTAATTCATAAATGTTAATTTGTTGTGTTTGACTTGGAGACGAATTGCTAATGAATTAATATCTAGTCTAATTGAAATCTTAAAATGTTACAAAGTTCTTTCATTCTTGATTATTTCAAGTGCAACTTTAATCCCTCCCTATTTTTATCCCTTCTATCTTACCTAAAATTTTCGGATCAAAAAAGTGGTGGAGGAGGATCAGAAATAATATATGAACCTTAATTTTTAGAATTCCATCCTGTAATCTAGCAGTTATACATCCTTAATGCTAATTTTATGTGTTTGTCTTTCAGAGCAAGTGGGGAATAGAGAAGAGCCACCATGTTAGGTGGGCTCTTTATTTATAACCACAAGGGTGAGGTGCTAATCTCCAGGGTGTACAGGGATGATATTGGACGCAATGCTGTTGATGCTTTTAGGGTGAATGTCATTCATGCTCGGCAGCAAGTCAGATCTCCTGTCACCAACATTGCAAGGACCAGCTTTTTCCATGTCAAGGTAAAGATTGTGTTCAATAGTAATTACTGTTACATACTATTTTACTGAAAAATTAATTTATGAAATTAATTGTTTCAAACAAAAAATCATTAACCCAGAGTAATTAGTTGATATCTAGCTATTTATATTTTCTTGTTAGTTCATGCCCAAGGCAACTAGTATTCACTATCACCGAGTCCCTGTTATCATTGCATGCATTGTTCCTAAGTGTCAGGTTTTAACATTTTTCCTTTGAATAAGTTTGCTAATAGTAAACTAAAGTTCATTGGCACCATAGTCTGCATTGATGCATCATATTTGTAACAGAGCCTTGTTTTATGATAACAAGTGTGTGAGCCAAGTAATTTTGCCTGGTGGAAATTGTTTTCTTGTGGCCTCAGATATCTGGCTTTTGATGCGCCTATGTATATATAAGAATAATGGAAGTTTTGATGTTACTTGTAGGGTGTGAATTTTTACCCTATTTTGCTCTTTTGAAAAAAAAAAATGAGTGAATTCATTTTGTTGCAAGATATTTTTTCTGTACAGATTCAAATTGATTTATGTTAATCTAGATTGTGAATTTGACAATTAATATTTCAATTTAAAATTTTACTGTGATTATAGACATTTTTGATATATTTTCTTCCAATATATAAATTCTGTTTGTTTTTCTGACAAATACAATTTATACCTCTCAGCGGGCCAATATCTGGGTGGCTGCCGTGACCAAGCAGAATGTGAATGCTTCTCAGGTGTTTGAATTCTTGCTGAAGATGCTTGAGGTATGTTGAGGCATTCAAGGGAGGATAGTTGTTATAAAATGTGAATACCGTTTTAATCATAAGCCTACCTCTGTCATCTTTACTTATCCAAAGTATTTACACAGAGTAGTTTATCTCATAATTTTGTGGAATAAGAATTTGATTTCTGTCATTCATTCGAATATCTACAGTCACTCTCTGAGGCATATATATCCTAGTTCATTCCAGTTCTTTATGATCACAGGTTATGGGCAGCTATTTTGGGAAAATTTCTGAAGAAAATGTGAAGAATAACTTTGTGCTCATCTATGAACTTCTGGATGGTGAGTTTGATTTGCAATGCTGGAATATTAGTATTATCGATTTTCATCATTTTTTCATTTACATTGATTCATCAAAGAATGCAATTATTGTATTTTATAGCATTTTATTGCTCTGTTTGAATAAAAAGCTTATTCTCTTTGTTGGAAAGATGACTGAAAAAGTGCATAAAAGTAGAAGGAAATTGGTTTGACCAAAGCTAAGTATTTTTTGTGCTTGACACAATAAAAACAATTTATACCATTATAGTAGCATAAGCAGCTATAAGATGCTTGGAATCAAAGTCTGATATAATTTACTATCTAATTTAGTTTTCAAGGGAGATCATGAAATATTGGTTTATTTTCTACAACAGGAATCAGCTTCTTTGATCTTACTGATTGATAGTCTAGCTGCAACCATATTTATTTCCACAAAATTATTTACATACGAGTTAACACATGACTATACTAATTGCTGAGGCATGCCATTATTGTGAGACTATACACGGAAATAGTTCTTGAAAAGAGTCATCCTGGTGTGATAATAATGGTTGCAAATAGTGAATTTCACTTCCTGGCATTAATTGAGAAATTCATATCTGTGTTTATTTAGGATGCAAACTAAGAAAGGTCAAAGTGTGAAGTTTTCATAAGTCATGATTGGCATTGTAATAACCTTGCTCTTGCATGAACAAATGTACTAGTCTCAATTGTTTTTCACATTTGCCTGATACCAATGCATTAGCCTCAATGGTTTATCCAACTAGTTACCATAAAGTGGGGTGGGCCTGGTGGGATGACCTGGACTGTTTTACATTTAAGAAAAGAAAACCTTGAGTTGAAAAGTTCTCGCCTTAAAAAAATTATGTTGATGGCTCTTGAATAACCCGCAATTGAAAATAAGTCTCTTAACTTAACTTCTTAAGGCATAAAATTTATGGGTAGGAATTATTCCTTACATTCCTTCACTGTGTATCTGGATTTCACCCCAATCCCCTTGTTGCAGAAATCTTTGAGTGGTTGCTGCTTTAATTTATTCATGAATAGAATTTTGGTTTATTGATTTCTTTTATTCAATAATCAACCTTTTGTGTGGTCACAAATAATCTAAAGGAGGAAGTTTAGTGTCAAAATTTCAATTTATGTGTTTTATCAAAAATAAAACATTGCCTCTGGTACACTTGTGTCCCAATATTCAGCAGTGGCATATCATTGTTAGAACACAAATGGCACAATATGTGGAGAATGTGTTAAATAATGAAGCGCTATGTGATGTGGTTATCTAGTGAAAAGAACTATCATTAGATTCATTCAAAATTTTGTTTTTAGCTTATTATAGATTGATTCTTTGTTTTAAAATAATTCTGCCTTTTTTAAATTGTGGTACAATATATCAAAGTCAAATGATAGAAATGAAATCTTTTAAATTTGTTTACTATTACTCAACTCAAGTATTTTTGTGCAGAAATCCTGGACTTTGGATACCCTCAGAACACAGACCCTGGCGTGCTGAAGACATTCATCACCCAGCAGGGCATCAAGACGGCCAGCAAGGAGGAACAGGCGCAAATTACATCACAGGTACAACCTGTCATTATTATTTAATAACCATTATATGATGGTTAATTTATGACCCACCCACTCAGAACAAGGCTCAGATTCTTGAAATTGGGAAAAATTATATCAATGGTAGTAAATTCAAATGCTTTGGTTTTGACATGATTATATTTTTTATTTAAATCCGTGTCTAGTGTGCCTGAAGTGACCTGCTTTTGGCTGAAGTCAGTATTTTTTATAGAATGATCAAGCCTGCTTGTGCCGTCAGTCTGAAGTCATTAATTAGTTCTGATTAATCAATTCAAGAGAAGCCGTAACTCTTTTCAATTTTTATTTCTCTAATTGTAGTTCCTCTACTTTGACTACTGAACTTGAAACTGTGTTTTTAAGTGATTATAGATCCAAGTGCATCTATCAGTTATTTTGCAAAACGTGAATCTCGATGGTATATGAAAAAGCATGTATTTCATAGTCCAATGGTATTCTAAACATTGTTTGTAAGACTAATAAGGTTGACTATTAAGTGTTACTATGGTCCATAGATCAAATAATAAGATGATATAATGTAATACATGATCTCGCATATGTCTAGGTGACGGGCCAGATCGGTTGGCGCAGAGAAGGCATCAAGTATCGCCGTAACGAACTTTTCCTGGACGTCATTGAGTACGTGAACCTGCTCATGTCTCCCCAGGGTGAGTATTATCTATCTATTGCAATTTTTTGCTGGACATTCTCATATAATTACTCAAAACTTCATCATGTAGAAGGTTTACCAAGTGTTTGCCTAGGGAACCTTGCAGGTCTATACCAATGAAATCTATGATCTTGAGCTTCTAACATGCATTCTTTGTAGAATATTAATAATGTGTTCTTATGGTCATACAACTTGAAAGATGAGATAAATCGAGCAGAAATGATTGAATATTTATTTGCAACTAAATGTTCACATTTTTTTGCATGCAGGACAAGTGCTGTCTGCGCACGTGGCTGGCAAAGTGGTCATGAAAAGCTACCTCTCCGGCATGCCTGAGTGCAAGTTTGGAATTAACGACAAGATCGTCATGGATGCCAAGAAGGGTGAGCCTTGCATATTCTATTTCATTTATTACCGGTAATTCTTTCCTCTTTTTTCAACAGATACATGTACCCATCATCAATGCTATTTATATCTATAAGTCTGATAAAGAATTAAACATGGTACAATGTGTTCTGCAAAATAAAACCGGAACATTCTCGTGATTGCAATTTTGTATTCAATTTAAACTCAATTTATTAAACTTGATGTATTCCAATAATACAAGACAACTTTGATGTAAATTTATCGCTTATATTGCTACATGACAGCAGTTTTAATCCTTGCCTTCAATATAGCTTTTATCAGAAGCATGTACAAAAGTATTTATGAGGATTGTTGAAGAAATGAGCAAATGCTAACGTTTCATAGACTAATTTTATCCATTCGCCGAAACGTTTTTTGACCATTAAAGCTTATGTGCTTGGGTGTTGTGAAAGAAATGTTTGCTGTGTGTTTACTGCGTTATTTACTTTGTTTTATTAACATTACTATACGTATTATGGTTTCCTATGTTATGTTCATGCAGGCACGACCGACGATGCACAGCGAACAGGCAAGACGAGTATCGCCATCGACGACTGTCAGTTCCACCAGTGTGTGAAACTCAGCAAGTTTGAGACAGAACACAGCATCTCCTTCGTGCCGCCTGATGGCGAATTTGAACTTATGAGGTAAGTCTCTATACTAATAGCCTTAGCTTTATTTAGCTAACCTTTAAGAACCTTCTAATTATTCTGTTACTCTGTTCTGTTTATATGCACAATAAAACTAGCGATTATGAAAGCTTCATCTTGAAGTGCCAATGGATGCGTCGAGTGTGTGCATTTAGAGCGCACTTTTTTTATTGGTACCTTCCTGCGAGATGTCGTAATTCACAAACTATGCTTTGTTACTATAATTCTCACATTGCAGTGGGCGTTTTAAAATGTCCGACATATTGGAAAGAAGTTGATGAAGTTCAGAAAGCAACACAGAATTGTTATGCCTATGTTATCTTGCCTATTACTAAGCTGTTTCTTCCGTGATCTTAATAATAATTTATAATATAATCCGCCTATAATAATTTATGGGCTAATTTGTCCATTGCCACGCTAGTGCACCGCCTCTGAATCATAGTTCGAGGTACAAACCAGGGATTTTTTGTCCAAGCTCAAAATTAACAAAAGTTTCTCCAAAAACAACAAAAAATATTTCCAAATTTCTCTGTTTCGTGGGTTGGAATCTCATCAAGTTGCTCACGTCTCCCTCGCCAACAATGAATGAAATGTGCATTTTAGCCATTTCTTCATTTGCATCATTAATAACAGTTTAATCGTTTGATTTTATTTTTACCTGGATAGAGTTCATTTGTGTCCTGAACAATATTTGAATAATGTTTTGCATGAATGACTGTATAGAGCTTTTTGTATAAAGCTTTTTGTGCCTTAACATTAAAGCTCTATTGCATTTCCCTTTCTTTAATATATTTTCCTTTGATATATGTTAATATTGCAGGTACCGCACCACCAAAGACATCTCTTTGCCCTTCCGCGTGATTCCACTGGTACGGGAGACAGGACGTACTAAGATGGAAGTTAAGGTTGTTATTAAGAGCAACTTCAAGCCTTCTCTGCTGGCCCAGAAAATCGAGGTAAGACCAAGTAAACAACCGTTTTGATGGTGGGTGGTTGCCAAACGAGCTCTGTTCCTCAAATAAGGGTGGAAGTTTTAATTGGATTTGGTGTTTGCTTTTAAATCAAAGTTATTGTTCATTTAAAAATCGCCATTTACGCACGAACCATAATGAATATTTAATGACTGTTTTACGTTAAATTTTACCATTCCTTCCTGGCTTATTCCGGCTTACCTGCTGGACCTTGCATTCAACATAACTTTTGTACTTCCTGGAAAACCGCTACACGTTGTACTTCCCGAGCATTCATTCATCTCCCTTCATTAGAGAAAGATTCAATTTTCAACCAATTTATTGTGAGGTACCTATTCATTCTGGCAAACTTCATGGCAGCTCAAAAGCAATCTCTAGGTCACTGAACATTACAGGTGCGCATCCCGACGCCCCTGAACACGTCAGGCGTGCAGCTCATCTGCATGAAGGGCAAAGCCAAGTACAAGGCAGCTGAGAACGCCATTGTCTGGAAGTGAGTCATTGGTCTGGAAGTGAGTCGTTGGTCTGGAAGTGAGTCATTGGTCTGGAAGTGAGTCGTTGGTCTGGAAGTGAGTCGTTGGTCTGGAAGTGAGTCATTGGTCTGGAAGTGAGTTGTTGGTCTGGAAGTGAGTCTCAGTTTTTAAATTTAGCTGCCTGTTATCACGTCCCTTTTTTCTCCCCAGATATTATTTCGCCTGACTGTGATCGCGGGCGAATTCAGTAAGCATTGGTTAATGAAATTTGCAAGCTGTGATGTCGTTTTTTTTACTGCGCGGTTTTTGTAAGAGGATGCGGCTTCCTTTCTTCCACATACGGCTGGATGGCTTAATTTTCCTTTCGTATACCATGAATTTAAATGCTTATTATATTTTTTAATTCTAAATCGTCTGACACCTGAATTGTTCTCCGTCCTTGAGCTTGTCTTGATAGCAATATTTGTTTCCATTTGTTCAGGATCAAACGTATGGGAGGGATGAAGGAATCTCAGATTTCGGCTGAAATCGAGCTTCTGCAGACCGACAACAAGAAGAAGTGGACCCGACCGCCCATCAGCATGAACTTCGAGGTAAGTTTTTCAATAATTATACTGCAATATCAAGATCATTGCTCGATGGCAAGACTTGGTATGAATTTTTGTCTTAGCTAAATGTTCTTCTATTGGCTTGAAACTTTTTTTTCGTAATTCGCATGTATCATCTGTCTGCGTAGCGGCGGCCCCATTAGTTTCCAGTTTGAAGTGAAGCTGAAGTATCTGAGCTTCTGAGCTGAAGTATATAAACTTTAGAGTATCTCTAAATATGGTACATGGTAGGCAAATTTTCATTCGTTGATCCATGTCCTCTATATGGTATCTTTCTATCACCATTTATAAACTTACATCAACAACGTTTCCAGCAGTGTTCCTCAACGCGGTTGTAAGCATTCGATTTTTTCATTGCGCGAGCGTGACGAGGTCTTACTTGCAGGTTCCTTTCGCGCCATCGGGCTTCAAGGTGCGCTTCCTTAAGGTGTTCGAGAGCAAACTGAACTACTCCGACCACGACGTCATCAAATGGGTGCGCTACATCGGGCGTTCTGGCCTCTACGAAACGCGTTGCTGAGTGCGCTGCTGTGTCTCAAAACTGCATCATCCATTCAGTCGTCTTGCAGTCGCGCTTTGTGTTCAAGTTGCTATACTCGAAAATATCAATAATATTGTTAGCACTGGTTATTGAGTAATTGGATTACTTATTTCATAGATTTTCAGCATGTATTTATCCTTAGATTTCATTATTAGTACCTTGCTCCAATGTAGCCATTATCTGTGACTAATCTCTTGGGTTATTTAGAGATTAGATTTGAAGATCCAATCAGTAGACATCGTCAGCCGCGTAAAATTAGTTGCTGGTGAATCTCGTAGCTACTCTTGTGAGCTTCTAATTAAATTAATTAAATATAGATTATTCTGAAACAATTCAGTCATGCACTTCAGTCACTATCAAGCTTAAGAATAATCTGTGCTAGCATCTATTACTCAAAACTTTACAATCACCCTCATCATCTGCATTCTACTTACTTGTTCGTGAAATATTACTTGTCTAGTGCAACGATTCATTCATGATATTGAAGAACTTTAGTGGTTGCTCCATCATCTGGCATGGGTACAGACGAGTGTTCTTATCGCACCAGATAGCCCGATGCAGCGATTCAGTTGTTGAGTTGTTCTTGGAGACTCAAGAGTTACAAATCTTCATTGGAGGTGTTGACTGTTGTCAAACTTGAAATTAATTAATACGGTGTCAGTCTGTTGATTACCAAGAGCATGTCTTGGATGTCGTTTACATTCTCAAAAATTCCTTGCTCTCTCACTGCTTTGCATCTGACGTTCATTAGCTCGAGTACGATGTGTTGGTGTGTAACTCAGTGTCGCGCTGTTTACAGTTGTTCATATTAGAGGCGTAAGACGATGTTGGCCCTAAAGTAGACTCGTGAGTTATGTCCCTCATTAGTAGACGCTTTATGGCGAGTTTCATAAAACTGTACATCCAAGTTAATTTATTTTTATTTTTTTTAGTGTTTGCCTTTCATGCCTCGTTGTTGTTGTTAAAGTTAATTATTTTTCTCTTTGCTGCGCGAGAGTAATCGTTTCCTACCTTTATCTCTTCGAACAAATTATTTACGTCAATTATCCTGTAAGTGTGGATCTTGTTAATTGACCTGTCACTCATGGCTGACCAAACTTCTTCTTTATTTTCTCCTACAGCTATCGCTATGAAGTGTTCTCGTCTCCTACAGTTGACCATGTCTAATCCATGTAATTGACGTGTCCAGAGAGACACGACTCATCACCACAATGGTAAATGTGATATTTCATATCCTTCAAAGTCGCCAAGTTCAGTTTTTATGCCTGGAGTGATTTTTTGCTCGCGATAGAACATTTAATTTGATATTTGTTGCAGTTCATATAAATAATCCAATAAGCATCACTGTCAGCTATTGCTGCCTGAATATATTGGGGTTGTTTTATAAGCGTTTTCTTCGTATGATCTTTCCTTATTCACGGATGAAATTGTGCATTTCTTTTCTTAAGAGTGAAAGATGATCTTCCTAAATGTATTAGTTTCATAGTTACATTACTTTTGTTCTTTCAATTTCTTTATTTCCCTGATGTCCTTATTACAGTATTTGTAGTAAATTATATATCCTTTTCCCAACTCAACATGAATGTAATATAAGAATATTCCTGTTGATTAATCAGTTATTTTGCCTTTAATGTTGGTATTATACACTACGCTCTAGATAACGAATGCTACAGGAAGTTGTGACATAATAAGTCAAGGAGGGTCATTGTTCCTGCTCAACTGAATTTAGACAAACACGCTGTTAATTGCGACGGCGCTTATGCGTGGACGGGGGATAGCGACCAGAAAGGCGGGGTCGAGTGAAGGAAAAGGACGGTGGAGAGAAAAGCCTCTGCCTTCGCTAGACCGTCCCGCTGAGTGGTGTTCGAAACACAGATCAGTCAAAGAGTTGTTGCGTCGACTGAAAGGGTTCCCTACACTCGGGACAGGCGACGTTATGTGTGGGTCAAACCTAGAAGGTGCAAGATGCCAAGGAACTGTAGTGGCCCAAGCGCAGCTTTGCCGGCGATGAGCGGTGAGGGCGATGGAGACGGTCCTCGGAGGCGACGGGAGGGTTAGGGCGGCCGAGGACCTGTTGATACCAGCGGTTGCGGTGACGCGTACGGATGTTTCTCGAGGGAGAGTTCGTTTCGCCTCATCGTAAGACAAGTCAGGCATATTGCCAACCATAAAGAAGAATGCGACAAGGTGACCAATTCTGGAGGGTGCGGAGACGACGGGAAAGGAGGAGTGGAAGATCATTTAAGTCCGTCGAGATCCGATGTGTGAAGTGAAGCATTAGGCGACGAGTGTTGCGGCGGTGGGGGTGGGGAACTACGGATGAAAACTGCTTGCAGAAGGTGAGGGTGATTTTTCTTTGGGAGGTGAGACGGATCAGGTTGAACTACACTGGCTGGTTAAGGGATGGACGGGAGCGCCTATCGGCGAGAGAGCGGAGGAGGTTCCAATGCTTGCAAAGGATGCTTGGTCTCTCAGGTGTGGGACTGCAGAGATTTAGTGTTCTCCTGATAGATAACCGAGAGTCATAGGAGTCCCTGGCTGTGATCGCGTCCCGTAGTTCAAGGAAGCGGGAAAGGATGTTGTGTTTGGCAACCGCAGAAGGATGCCTCTCAGTCACTTCGCTTCCACACAAGGTGGGGGCGGGAACCGTCTCGAGAGCGGCCGTGAAAGCAGGCCAGTCGGCTTTATTGAACTTGGTGATTGAGCAAGCAGATCGGGGAACTGGGGTGGCGATTAGGGGAGGCTGGGTGATCAAAATGGGTAGATGGTTAGAATTAAGTGCAGTGTGAGTGAGCCAGGTCGTGTCCGCGAGGAGATGGGAGCTGATGTTAGTAAGGTCTGGTGAAGATACGTCGCCGTGGTGCGAGAGGCGGGCAGGTGAGTCATTGAGGATACTGAAGTTAGAGGCGGAGATGAGGTCATCGATAATAGACGTTCTGGCCACAACTCTCTCGTCTTCAGTAAAGAAGTGCCAAGATGCATGGTGGACATTTAAGTCGCCCACAATTAAGCAATCGATGTAATGGCAAAGAAAATTACCGACGTCTAGGGAATATCCCGAGGGCATAAGGTGGCGGGGGTATATGTTAATGATGCAGATGGTGGAGCCTTTAAGAGAGACGACGACAGCCATTACCTACATGGAGACCTCCACATTAAGGAGATCGCCGGTGCCTCTGTGAATGTACGACATGTCGTGGCGGACCAAAAAAGCTAAGCTGCCACCGCGACTCCCGGAGCGATCCCAGCGCGCAACAGCAAAACCGGGGAAGACGGGGGGGGGGGGCGGGAGTTTGTTGCCAATTTTGCCTCTTGAAGACAAGTAATAAGAACTTCATGTTAGATTAAAAATGATGTGAATTCCACAGCGCAGGAGTGAATGTCATTGCAGTTGAATTGGAAGATATTGAGGTGGGAAGAGGCCGGGTCGAAGAGGGGAAGAAGAACTATTCCGAACAGGGGCCAAGGCAGCCTGGCTGGAGGTGAGGCAGCTACAGTCGGTGGTGTAGTGGCGGGTGGCCAGCACATCGCTTGCGAGTACAAGCATTGTCCCCGGAACATAGCAATAAAATACCTCGCCAAGTCACCGGAAGGAAGCAAACCGAGCATGCAAGGATGGGGGCTCGGGTTAAGGTCAGGAGGAGATTAAAAATGTGCGCCAAGGACAAGGCAAATATGTATCTCGAGGCGAGAGGAAAAATAGGCAGCCACAACGATGAGTAGTGGTCCGAGGAGCTATAGTTCCTCGACCCTTGGTAAAACGATGATATTCTTCGACGATACCAGCGTGGGAGGCCTCTACCGTGACATGCGGCGATCCACAAGCCCGGCCCGTTCACAAGCCACAACGCAGACGCGGCAACGATTGGAGGTCAAAGACATATAATGGAAGCAAATGTAATCGAATAAGGAAGCATTTCATTACAGCACGAGAGCAAGGCACAGCAAATGGATAATAATACATTTTTTTATATATGTAGTGCCATGATTTGGTAAACCAATATCCTATCGTTTGTTATTTACACATAAATTTTCGTTCGAACAAACCCATCCAACATGGCTGAAGGCATATCTTCTTACATCTTCTACATGTAACAACAGGTTTTCGCACGTCTGATTTATATTGCGCACACCGTACACTTATCTAAAGTAACGTTAGGGCTACACTCGTTAAACCCACAAGGAGGATTTGAAAATTTCGGAACCAACACAAGTCGTAATTACATCAAATGAATTTTTCAATAATTCTTCTCTGTTTTCTTTCGGTTCTTCGACAAAACAAAACTTAATCGCATATGCAAAAATCGTTCAATGAATAAAAGCAGTACTGAAACTGGCACTCAGAAACGAAAAGTTAAAAAAAATGAATAATTGCACAGAAACGAAGATGGCTTATAAAAATCGGCGAATGCTGATACGGGAGGCGAAGATTGCGAGAAATCATGCCTACATACTAGCTTAAAAATAGTATCAGTCAAGGCTTGTGTTACCATTATGCGATAGAACAAATTTACTTGGAAAATATATTGCTGGTTACATGGAACGCCTGAAACAATACAAGTACGACCACGCATTAGGCATAATTATCCAAATAGTATTGAATAACACGATTTCTATCTGACTTAACAAGGCAGACCAAATTGATAAATGAATACAGTACATCATTAGTGGTAGTGGAAATAATAAAACAATAAACAAAAGGCACCAAGCAATGCATTTCTCATCGTAGTCTCGGCTAAATTCACGCACTGGATATTGCACATAAGACATTCTCATTTTTAACCCATTGACACGCAAGAGAATTACTTAGCAATTGTTTGATGCCTCACGTTGAGTCAAAAAATTTGAATTTGGAACGTTTAGTGAAGGTAGTAAATTGTAGAAATGCTCCCGTTTCATTTATTTCAGTCTGTTTGATCGAAGTTAAAATTCTAAATGCTCCTATTTTACTTAAAAGTCGTACTAAGATTGGATGGCAATTCTCACGCTAAAGTCGAGCAAAGCAAAGGCGAAAAATGCGATAAAAAAAAATCTTCATGACAGCGGCTAAAATGTCAGGCCAAAACCATAAAGTTACACAATGAATTCAATAACGTACCCAACCTGCCTCTAAATTTACAAAATAAGGCCTATTCATTACTCAGAAAAATTGACGCGTCCTTTAGTCCAAATAGTGACACGCTTCCCCCGCGTACGTAGCACTGATACGCCCCTAGGCCGGGCCAACTGGCAGAGGCAAAAAGTACATCAATTCTTAGACTTTCTGCGATCATTCTTCCGAGTTATGAAATAATATTGGCTTGTTAATCATACGAGGACAACTTTGAGGCCACAGACAAAAAGAACGACAACCAAGGCGATTATGACGCAACTGACATAATCATCAGGGGTTACGGTAAGGCAGCGATAGTGCGGGTTGCTTGTCGTTCGTTTCATGCATCCGTGTGTGTATTATAGATTTAAGAGAACGATACTAAAATGTCGTGTCCTTATTTTAATTAAAATGGAATTGACGAAGATATAAGTGGATGAAATTCAAAATGACTATTTGAAAAGAGTTTTACAAAAGGCATCTGAAACCGCATCTCATTTATGAACGTCCAGATTAAAATTTCTTTAGTGTGATTATCGTTATGTCTCCTTAATTCCCTTATTGACATGATGGAATTCGATGAAAAATCCCACAAGTTAAATGTAAGATAAATAATTCGCCAAGAAAATGATCACAATCGTTGCTTTATTTAAAAAGGAATCTTATTGAAATTTCTCAAAATCCCACCCGGTTCTATTAAACAAATCTTCGCTGTCAATTTTGTGGGATCAGTACTTGTAAAATTATTGACCTAAAATGAAAGTTGTCATATAACTGTCAATTAAAAAACACGGTTTCGAGAGACACCGTACCGCTGCACATAAAATTATTGCCCCATCAAATAGTGTTCCTGAGAGTCACTGAGACCATACTTCTAGTACATAACTTCGTACATAACATCACACGAGGGGCAGGCATCTTTATAGTAACGCCTGTGTGCACATCACACGAGGGGCACGCGCCTATAGTAACGCCTGTGTACACATCACACGAGGGGCACGCGCCTATAGTAACGCCTGTGTACACATCACACGAGGGGCACGCGCCTATAGTAACGCCTGTGTACACACTATCACCCTGTGTACATACTATCACCCTTTGTACATAACATAACACGACTGACTTATTCCATGTACTGCCGGCCGTCCAGCCTCGCCGCGAACTCTTTTACGAAGTCTCGGAAGAAAAAGGCGTCCACATTCTTGCCTGTGGGATAAAACAGAGATAAATAGGCTTTAGAGCAATCAAAACGGCCTAATAAATGTACAACATCCACAATTCTCGGTCTTCTGGTCAAAGAGAGGTTGTTCATTCTGTATCGTTAGGTTTGTAAAAGATAATACCAAATATGTGCATTATTCCCTTTCGCAAGGTCTATGCAGTTAGTTTAACGTGAAAAGGCGAAGAGTTCTGCCAGTGTTTAAGAAGTTACTTCTATTACCACAAATGTATTTCAGAAAAATTACTCTGCCGAAAAGTGCATACATGCATTCGTACTTTATACATGTATTTAAGTAAATTTTCGTTTTATTATTTAAAAATGAGAATTAATTAAATTATTTCGTTAGTATTTAAGTTTAATGTTTTCAGACATCATTTAACAAATTTAAATCAACTTTAACAATTTCATGCCTTTGGCCTAAACATGTTAATGTTGAGCAGTTATCATTCTCAGTTTGTTTTCAGTCATTAAACTGAATATCGTCAAACATTGTAGGAAATTACGTTAAAAATTCAAAAGGAAATTACTTAGTAGAGAACAGCTTTCATATCTAAGCAGCCAGTACTCACTGAGTCTCCGCAGCAAGAACCAGTCTCCGTAGTCGCATTTGTGGGCAACAATTTCGACATCAATCTTTTCTTCGTTATAACAACATATTGATTTGAAGATTCTCGTGCGCACACGCTTGTGGAACGTGACAAGTCTGTAGATGAGACCAATGCCTGAGATGGCCGCTACGATGATAAACCAGAACCAGAGGAAGATGTAGATTTTCTCGTTGATTATATTGAGTGGCAAGACACACAGCGCGTCGTGCGACTCGATGCTGCCTGACGCGCCGTACTTATGGAATGTGCACTTGGTTACCTGCACATTGTACATCGCATTTAATCTTATTTATTTTACATCCAGCAGATTAGTCCGGCGTTGCCCTGAGCCAATAATTCCTGTCATTGTTTAATCTCGTTATCCTGAATCGGATTCACTAGAATACTACTGAACTACGTTCATGAAAGAAGCCTAGTAAAACTAACATTTATATCAAAATTTCATATAACTCCCTTAACAAAATGCGAAGAAAACATCAAGTTTCTAAGCCAATTGGAAAACAAAACTTTTATTTTTGATATTATCTTTTCCTCCCAGTTTTGTTGCAATACTTAACTGTTCTCCATTATGAATAAAATTTTATGTTTAAAGTAAAATCCTGATAACGCAACGTATCGTGGTTTCGTGCCTGAACAGCCTCTTTTAAATTTTCAGCGCCAGGTTTCAAATACAAAAACAAACGCACAAACTTCGAAAATACATATTATATAGACAATTAGAATGATCTCAAGTATTATTTAAGGATTCTTGCTAGTCATGTTACGCCAGACAAACAAGCATCTATAACGTCAACTATGATCGACGCAGATCGCAACTTGTTTACTTGCTCATGTTTTCACACACGACTTCAAACTGGATTTGTTTTATCACTCCTTCTGATCTTCAGTAGATTAATTTTATTATTATTATTATTTTTGTTATGTAAACTGGAAGATGATTCTGAATACGGTAATTAATATCTACTATTACTATGATTTAGAATCCGGCTATTTTAAGATTATTATCAAGACTATTGTTATTCCCATAAACTGCTTCACTAATTAAGATTATTTACTTCAATAAACTAAATGACTTCTGACCTTGGGGAAAATGGCGTCCATGGTATCGTGCCGAGTGCCCATTTCCTTCTCAGAAACAAACAGGACATCAGTTCCATATGTAGTGAACTGGTAACCTAGAAACCTACGAAAAAATCTAACATAAAAATGTATAGCTGGGTAAAAAGTTAGGGTTCCGAAGAAACTTTTGAAAATAAACCTACGTTAGCGGTTGGTCTCTAAAAATATGTTATTTGCAACTGAAAAGAAAAATGGACATTTCAATTTCAAATAAATATAAATAAGCCATTGAATTGCAGAAATCTCCCAGAATTAATTTTATTGTCAGTAAACAGCAGTTTGTTATTCATTGAAAATTGGCTCGATAATTCTTCGAATATGAATACGTCAAAATATTTTCTTCCGAATGTAAAATCTGTTTAACCTAGTCTCGGCCCATGCGTATACGTGCAATTCGCGAAAATGAGTAATAGATTAATACTTAGTTTATTTCAAGATTAGGCGATATATGTAATACCTGTCAGTGAAGTAAATCTGGCCAATAACGTTAGCGAAGTTTGCTATTTCGCACAAGACGTATTTGACGGCATAGAACTTGTGCCCGTGTAAGTTGCTATTGAAGTAACTAAGAAGTGCTTCAAGACGAACTTGCTTGTCTTCTTGGTCAATAATAACGGTGTTGACACCGCTTGATAGCAGCTTCATCTTGCCTCCTTCCCAGACTTTCCAGATGTAGCGGGGCAGGTAGAAAAGAATCGCCTGAGATACAAAATAATACACATTTTTAAATTTCCAATGAATACTAACGTATTTCACATATCTGTTAGCAAATATTTTACTATATCGAATAAAATTGGTCACGCTTTCATAGAAGAAATGAGGTATTTAATTTTCTTGGTTATTGACAAACGCGTTGCGTTGGGCTTGCCACGAGACCAACGTATTACAGAGGGCCTTAATATTCATACAACGTACGCTTGTTTCGATGAACCATGATTACACAATCGTAGGACAAAGATATTCGAAATAATACAACGCAAATTGATGTTATAATGTATGCATGAGAAAAATGAAAGGTGACTGACTGAATACCAATTGGAGTTCCACTTGGTGCCTCATTTAAGCCTTCCTGTTTGTTCTTAAATCAGTATATACATAACTTTGTATCGTTTTACACAGTGCTTGTGAATATAAAAATGGCATTTAATCTAATTATTTCCATAACTTGCTATTGTACTAAATAATTTTATTGTACTTGGAGAGATAAAACTTGTTAGATTGAAAAATATTATGCTAAGATTATAATAGTCGATTATTTAGTTATGAAGCAACGTAAAAACGTATGCTATTCGTTTCTTGAAACCAGTTGCGCGAGAGAAATGTGACGGGGAAAGGAGATACGACGTGAAGAGAAGATCTGACGAAAGTTCTCTAGAAACGTCCGCCAATGCTACATATACGTAGGTATATATCCTTCAGCCGTCGAAAACTGATTTCTGGCAAGGCCACATCTAGATTTCATACCTGAACAAGCACTGTTCCTAATGATCTTGAATAAGTGGAACAAATTGCATTGCCCGAATCATCAATTTTAACGAATCGTAAATACTGGATTTCATACCGGCGAACTTGAATTAGATGTTGCCACATCTTTTATTAGACAACTAAAGGTATCTCTAGGTCTAGAGTCTAGACTCTTGTGCCGGAGTTATTGAATAGAAATTTCCAGTATGAGTGTGGTATCTCCAGTACAGGAACACATTCGTATACTTTACCGATTACATTTGAATGAATTTAGAGGCCCACCGAGTCTCCCTTTACTTAGTTAGCCCTAACCACAGCTAATCGACAAGTATGAACTCTTTGTGAAGACTAGTTTACACGAAGCACATTCGGCCACATTAAAAACGAAATTAGCTTGATCGAAGTGGTCTCAGATTTGTTGATATTTCTATTCAACTCGAAATTCTCTCAGAAATACATACGTGTGACTGTTAGTAAACGTTTTATGTATGGCCGGCACATGAAGTTAGTACGAATTGTATGTATATGTAGGACGCTGTTGTCTCAACGGAATTGTAGTAAATTATAGTTTGAAGCAGCTTCAAACATTTCGGCCTCCGTTTCCTTTGTGTATCAATATCCCCGTAATAAAAAACAATGATAATCAGCAATCTTCTCCGTGAAACTCGATTTGAACCTCCAAGTCTACAATTATTTCACCAAATTTTTAAACTGAGTAATGGGTAATATGTCGTCATAATGTCGATATTAATTATCCGAATTACTTGGGGATGTGATGTATGATCTCTTCGCTACGTGCTAGTACCACAATAAACATAATTCAAGTAGGCTAAATTAAATGAAGCAAATACTTAAAAATTTATTAATTTATTTATTGGTCTCGATTAATTATAAATTATCCGTGTCAATAGTAACGGTCCTTACAAGACGCGTGTCAAGTTCTTCAACGACTCTGGTTGCCTATGCCAGGATACGCTGGCCATAACCAGTTTATTAACCACCAGTCTAGCGCAGAAACAACACAGGTATACATTTTTTCCATGGGGTTTTCCACGTCTTGGAACAGGTGTCGTAATTTTTTACGGTACAATACAATAATAATTAATATTGAGTTAACACTTTACTACATAACAGTGAGATAACCAGATTAATTTAGCGTTGGAACGGTATAGAACTTATTTATGTTATTGCGAGTAAAAATATACAGAAACTTTCGGTGAAGATCGAAAAAACACGACGTGAACGGTAGACCGTGACTTAAACTTCGAAATGAACATGGCTTTTAGCCTACTTTTAGTTTAGACTTTTTCACAGTATATTAATGAAAGACAATCCACATATGTCAGCAAGATTAATTTAACGTTTCACATGTTTACGCAAAGAATAAAATAAAATTATAAGAAAAAAAAACAACTTACTTGAAAGTAAAGCATGAGTGTCACCCACTGATAGTATTTGTGGTAACGAACTTCAGAGCCTTCTTTGATCAGCGCGGGACTTGCAATGCCTGGATGAGGTATATCTTTACCGACCGTTTTATTTCCAAGATCCGGAATAGTGTAAGTGGAATGGATCCAACAATAGGTGTCCATGAGGTAAGGAGGAATTTTGTCGACCAGACAGTCTATAGGATCTCCAAAATATTGCTTTTGAGTCACCAACAGAGAAAAGGCCACTAGGAGAAACATCGTTGCTTTGTAATGCAATCTGAACACATAATTGTCGATTGAGACTGAGTCTATTTTAAGTAAACCTCGAATGGAACCAAAAACGTCGGACATGCTTGCGATTTTGTCTTGCCAGTTGCCACTAACTGCACGAGCAATGCCAGTTAACCTTCTACCACCATGTCCAGCAGACAACTGGAAGAACGGCCGTGCGCAGTGGGCGGCGTAACGTGATAGGCCTTCTCGCACCCCGTTTTCTAATAAACTTAACAAAAAAACAAATACAATGGTAACCTATACAAAACTATGCATTGCACTCTATGCACTGAAAAATATCTGTATAAATATCTGTTATTGAAATGTAATAATCCTCTACTATACGTTGGTATCATAAGTTTTGAGATTAATCTAACGATTTTTCTGTGTTATAAATTAATATTTTAAATAAGAAAAGAGTAGAATTTTTCAAAAACAAAGTTGTTCAAATAACTCAAGGCCACATATTCAGTTATAAGCAAAACTGCAATAATGGTAATATAAGAGCGAAAATTTGTGTCAATTGATTAAATATCATTTGTAAAACATTAATTTAAGTGTCGATACTCTGCCCTCATAAAACACTTTCCGGATGCGGCTTTGCATCACCGGAAATCACCAAAGTGTCTATTTGACTGACACTTCTTATTTTAAGTGAGAATTGGCAACAAAAATAATCATATATTTCCAGATTCGTACGTAATATTTATTGAAATCATCGTATTTATTTATAATTCAGAGTATTGTTGAACAATAAGCGCAATACTTGAATATTTTTATTGGTGATATTAATTCTCAAGGACACTGTTTGCATGCGCTACTTTCTTTAACCTACCGTAGAGGATTTTTAGCATATAACAAGTTGTTCTTGAGATATATGAGCAAAAGTACTTTAAAATTTGTAAAAAAAACTGCTTGCCCATTTTCATCTGCATAAAATGATACTACGTTGTATGTATAGATATAACCTGGTCGTCTTCTTATGGTCAGAACTCGTCGAGCTTGCGACTTTTAAATTTTATTCCAGTAGCAAAAAGCGCTGCGTAAATCACTCAAGTCAATCTCAAGTAATCATATCATTCATATGTATAATTTGCCGCTATATACAGTATGTCTGAAGTCCTCTATTACATGTTTTAAAAACAGTGAAATGTTATGTATCAATCTTTAATTTGTTAAACAGAGTCCAGAGAACTTCATTTGTAAATCCGAATAGGTGTCTTGGTGAGTTGGAGAGACACGATGTCATGGAGCTTCTTTCCTTTGACGACACACTTGTACGGTATATGCGTTCCATTGATCAGACTTGGTGCATTCATGCATGCAGGTGCGCTACGTGACATGAGCCCAGCATGGTAGCCTCATGTTCATCTTTCCCAGCACCTGTACCCCCAAGTGATACGGTATATCACGGGCCATGAAATTTTCCAGTTATACAATGGTATGCTGGTGCGGGATGAATGAAAACATAATGCTGGTGATGAACTCAGCATTATGTCCATCGTTCCTAGCCCCTGTACCCTTAAACGGAACGTATATATTCTATATATCACGGGATGTGATAATAATAATAATAATAATAATAGCGCTACAGTGTAAAATCATGAATATGTTATCTCTAACTTCTGTGAAGTTTACAGAGTTGTTATTAGATTGCTTCATTTCAAACCATATAATCGATTTTGTCACACCCTTAACTATAGTATGGACGAAAAAACTTTTTTTTCTGAAACTTTTGGAGAGAATATGGAAGCGAAAATTGGGCTGTGATGCATCAGTACCTTCATCACTGGGCGAGGAAAACTTCCTTGGAAACAAATTAAAATAATTAATATCATTTTGCTTTCTTACTTCACAAATTAATCGAGAACTTGGGAACCAATAAATTGTCAACAAAACTTACTACGAGGCATGTTTCATGAGTAAGGACCGTTTTGGAATTAAAAAAAGATGTACAAAGATATTGCAATGATTTTATTTTTACATGAAAGCCTGTACCTTAATCTATTTTTTTCTACATAATTTCCGTGAATATTAAGGCACTTGTCATAACGTGGCATCAGTTTTTGAATACCCTCTTGATAAAATTCTGCCGCCTGACTTGGAGGTGAAATTCTGCTGAAAAACGCCTGAAATTTCTTCTTCCTGACGAGTCAGGCGGCAGAATTTGAGGCGTTTTTCAACAGAATTTCACCTCCATTTCAGCAGAATTTCACCTCCAAATCAGGCGGCAGAATTTTATCAAGAGGGTATTCAAAAACTGGTGCCACGTTGTGGCAAGTGCCTCAATATTTACGGATATTATGTAGAAAAGTAGATTAAGGTACAGGCTTTCATGTAAAATAAAATTATTGCGATATCTTTGCACGTCTTTTTAAATTCCAAAACGGTCCTTACTTAAAAAAAAACATGCCGAGTGTGTTTTTGTTGACAACGTATATTACATGTTACAAAACTTCTTATTACTCATTACAAAATACGGAAAATGAGAACATCGTGAATTAACTTAACAGTTTCGTTTCAACCGACTTCTTGATTAAAAACTTGAAAATTACGGGAAATATGATCTTGCTGAAAGTTTTATGTTACGTGCAATAGAACAAAATTTGCTTCGCGTTAATCGTACTCATTGGGAAAAGAAGTGTGCAATCAAATTGCACACTTTTCTTAATGTAAAACTCTAGACTCTTATAGAGTCTAGATTGTAAATGATGCACAAAGATATTTCGAAAGAACTTCAACTCAGCAACACGCTATTCAATAAGATTAAGAATATCAAATTGTTTTATACATCTTTAAAAAGCACTGTACATAATTTAATCGCAGAAAATCCATAGATACTTACTTATTGAGCTACAATATTTTTACCGAGAGACTAGATAAGAACTGTTGTGTAACACTAAAATGACTAAATTCCTCAACACTCCGCCAGAGGGGGCGGAGCCATGATCGGATGCTGCGGGTAAAGTTTGACGACGTTTCCTGCGAAGAGCCGCGGGTCTGCCGAAGCCCAATGTCGTCATCTGAGGAGCGAATTTTCCCTTTCCGGTAAGCAACTTCCCACCATGGTCGTTTTCTGGCAAATTGACCGGATTGACGTAATTTCCTCAATGCATATAGAGCTTGATTTTGCTAGAATTTATCTCGTATAGGAAATAAAAAAGCTGCCATAGTTACTCATGTTCTTTGAACAGTTGGACGGAGAATTCGCGAAAACATCTGCAAGCTGCGATTCAGCTAGGTAGTCATGATATAATAACGATATGTTTCATGTCATATTTTGAAACATATTCATAGAAAATTTAGTCATGCCAGTTTTTTGTTGAAATTATCAGCTGCCATCGCATTGTTCAATAAAGTAGGAACAGAGTGGCATTGATTGTGAAAATCGTAGTAAATTTTCACAAGTGTTCATTTGTCATTTTCATCTTTTTTTAAATTTACTGCAAATGTGCCTCCGGTCCGGGTGTTCATGCCTCTGTTGGCCGGTTTTCACTATGCCGGCAGACAAATTACAATAGAAAGAACTTCATATAAATAATGGAAGGTATTTTCAACGTTCAAAAACAGACCATACAACGTAAATCCTATAATTATAATTTATTCAATCTGTAAACATTTAAACAGCATAATTTAAGTTGATTGACGATGTGATATCATCTCATTAATCTTTTCTCACATTTATGGCATGAACCACTCCGTTTATTGTACTTTTTTCCGCGGCAATCAAAATAATAAAGAAAAATTCTTTGTTCCTCTGATGCACCGCTACGGGCGCTAGAAGCCAGGGCAAGCGGCTGGGTCAGAGACCTGTGAGCTGGGCAGTGTGTGTCGCGATGGGTGACCTTATCATGAATACCATATAGGATACCCCACCCATATTATTATTGCAGGCGTACGTTTCTTGATCAACAAAAATCAGACATCCATGATCCCCGTATTCATAATTAGAATTTCATCTAAAGGGGCGGAACGTAGAACGTTGCGATGAATATAGTTTAAAACTCTTATGCCTCGGTTACATTCGTACCTATTGACCTATGTTACTCAATATTGTTTCCTACTTGCGGGTGACCGGTAAATCATACTTCGAATTTTTAAAGCAAGGTAGAAGTTACACTGATGTTGCAGATGAACTGATTATTGCAAGCATTTTTTAGAAAGCGAATACATCTGCTCGCCATTTCATTTCCAATAATAATAATAAAAGTAAATGAAGTTATCTGCTTTGATGCGCGTGTTTAGTTACCAAACCAATAGTGGGAGCTTTACGGTTTGAATAAAATGGTTACATATATTGAGGTTTGATCCAATCACCTACAAATTCAACGAGTGATTTACATGAACAGGAAAAAAAGACGAACCATGTTTCAGAATGAGCGTGGACTAGAAACTTCTCTGTGTAAAAACTTGTCGAACACACACTTAAAATTTCATTACTGTTGCGCTTTAGAGTTTAGTGACAGCACAATCTATCACTGAATAATAATTTCAAAATTAAAAGTAGTTTTCATGTTCTTAAATTTCAAGAAGCGAACAACCAAATTAACCATGCACTTAACGTAGTGCATATATTTCTGTGTAATCAGAGTTTGATTAACAAATCTTTATGATCTCAGCCTCAAACGTACGATAAAGAAAAGAAGTAGGGGTCATTACAATACTTGAACGCTTGTGGCCCATGAGCTGTAGAATCTTCGACATGGTTTTCAAGAACGGCCCTCTGTTCTGTAGAGTGTGGTAAGAGGTAACCTCGTTATCAATACTTATCAGTTTAGATTATAAACTGTGGTAGTACAGACGAAATCAGAATTTTGATTAAACTAAATAAATATAATTAAAACAAAATTGTTTTATTTTATAATACAGGAAACTACTTAAATGCATTGAAAAAAGGTGTCAGGAAACCAACCGACGCTAGGAATCCCCGTGCGAGGCTACATCCTTCGGCGTGGACTTCAATTGAGACTCCAGTTACTCACTGGCAGTTGTGAGGGGCAGTGTGCTTGGCCTGTTACAGGCGCTTGGTTGACTTGTTGAGTGTGTGTAACTAAACCGGCACCATGTATGATGTGTTCGGATCAATTCGGGGTCTTCTTAAGATCGACTCCGTTAGCATCGATAATAATATATTTCGCATGCACTATAAAGCAACGATGTTCGTGCTGGTAGCGTTTTCCATTCTTGTCACCCAAAAGCAATATTTTGGTGACCCCATCGACTGTATTGTGGATAAAATCCCCGCCAATCTAATGGATACCTACTGCTGGATCCACTCAACCTACACAATTCCATCTCTTGTCGGAGCTAAGATTGGAGTTGAAGTTCCTCACCCCGGCATCGCAAATCCCAAAAGCAATGAAGAAGAATATGAAGTGAAGTACCACAAATACTATCAGTGGGTGACGCTTTTCCTCTACCTCCAGGTAAGTACTAGCTACCATCCAGTGATCCAGTCCACTTTATTTTCTAATGAGCCTTAATTTCAAATCATTATTATTTAAATTAACTAAAATCAAGTTGATCTGTGAGGAAAGTTATAGGTTCTTATCATATGTCTACACTCAACTCAAGTCAAATCAACTATATTTTATTTTTACCAGTTATATGAAATAACAAAACTCTTAGTCTTAGCCACTCTTAGGAATGCCATTGGGATTGGCAACGGGAAAGAATGCAAGTGATACCACTTACTGCCTGTGATATCTTTTTAAAGATTGCTGATTTTACTTTTACTGATTAGTTTGTACAGGTGTTTTAGTCAGGAGAATGAAAGCACCAGTTGGTCTTGGCATAGGCTAATTTGGTTGGAGTTAGAATAATGAGAGAAAGAATTTTCCTCGGTTGGACCGTTGGACTAATGCTTATTTCAGAGAACTAAACTTTTACAGATAGAACTTTCACCAATAAATATGTAAAATTGTTTTGAACTCTGATGATGATGCAAGTTTGGTTGACAAGCATGTATATAGAATAGATGACAGTCAATTGCAATTGATGCCAAACTTATTGTCAGTATAAGCTGGAGTACATGGTTTCTAAGTAATACCTTTCTCAAAAATAAATGTAATAAAGTATTATTTTGCGGTTTGCCTGCATTGCACCTACTTGATGTACAGAGGGCAATTTGAAGCTGCAAGGCATTATTATTCATTGCCCTGGGTGTGGGAATTTTTATTTATTGTAGTTTTTTATAGTCATTGCTAAATTGCTGACCTGAGCAATAGAAAAAAAAATTTGCATATATTTTACGATTCCTCCATTATCTTTTATTAATGCATTATTGCCACTGCTTGTTAACAGTAATAAAACTAAAGCTGTATATATAGGTAGTGTCTTGTTCATACTAAACAATATTATGACCAAACAAAGTAGAAAAACAAAACAAAAATTTTAATATTACTCGAGAACAAGTGCATAGCATTGCGTTTCTTGAAGGTTTATTATGTCATTTAAATTATTGAAATATATGCATAATTGCAAATGCTTAGAATAAAGAACATGCTCTGAACAAGTCATTGTATTCTGATGAGTTGTGCTACCTTGAGACATCAGTTCTAGCTTAGGTCTCTAGTGCAACAGCTTCACAGCACTTGTGCATGAATTTTTTCTCTATTATTTACAGGCGATTATGTTCTACATCCCCCGCTACCTGTGGAAGGTTTGGGAAGCCGGTAAAGTGAAGATGCTGGTCATGCAGCTCAACTCGCCTATTGTGGACGATGATGCCAAGAGGGAGCGCAAGAAGATGCTTGTAAATTACTTCAACGTCAACATGCACAACCACAACTTCTATGCCTACCGATTCTTCTTCTGCGAATTGCTCAACTTTGCTAACGTTGTTGGCCAGATCTACTTCACTGATCGGTGAGCTGATAGCAACGACTATCTTGTCAACTATTTGTGATAGAAATGTTCTCTGATGTCCTGCCTGTTCGGCTGATATCCCGGAAAAAATTCTGTATAACATTGAATTGCGTTTCACTTAGTGGTAAGAGCATTTCATGCCATGCCGGCAACTGGGAATGAAACCTAGAACTTTTTTTCCTATGATGTGAGAAATGATGGACCTGAGGTAACAAGATCAAAAACGAAATTGACGTTAACCCTATCAAGATTTTTTTTTAGAAAAATTAATCCTTATTTACTGGCTTTAGTCAGTGCCCGTAGTCTTTAGCTTAAATTCAATAACGTATGTTGTGCATCTGACGAGAACTGGCAATGATGAGATGAGGTAAAATTAGGTTGTCACCAACTCAACTATGGTTCAACTTCACGTTAGTTTCGATTCCGATCGTGGTTCAAGGTACTAAGGCCACATATCTATTTCGACAAATTATTGCACCATCCATAAATTATATATTTAAACGAAGGCAATGAAACTAAATAAAACGTTGACGCGCGGAATTGTAGCTACGACCACTTCAACGATAAAGTACTGTTCAGTGATCACGCGTTTGTGTTATTTACTTGGTAGTTCTCGTCATCCTGGAATGGGGCCATGGGCCCACTTAACTTCATTGCATTGTAATGAAGGCACTTAACCGCAGTTTTTAACCGCTTGCTAGATCTGTTTCACTGTGAAATGAAATCGTAAGTAGGTTTTCATTGCGAGTAAACAATCGTGAACGGGTATCTAGAACGGCAGTATATAAAGAATAGAAGTAAGAAACTCATTATTGGTTTTTTAACGTATTGAAGCGACACCTTCTTTCACCGTGCGACATCATGATTAAAACGCGATATCTTCTTCCTATGGACAGCTTCTTGGGTTACGAGTTCACGACCTACGGCACGCGCGTGGTGCAGATGAGCCAGCAGGAGTTCGGTACCAGGAGTGATCCCATGGACGCCGTTTTCCCCAAGGTAAGTTGACTAGTCCTTGACAATCTATTTATTAGCCGACCTTTGTTTCAAATTTATCTTTACCTCAATGCTGCAGCGTTGTTATTGCTAATAGAATTTCTTACGTTAGAAAGCTTTCGACTAAAAGTAAATGCTGATTTATTTCCTTCATCACGTTCACGTTTCGCGTGCAGGTGACCAAGTGCACCTTCCATATACTGATTTCTTTATAACATCACGTTTACGTTTCGCGTACAGGTGACCAAGTGCACCTTCCATATACTGATTTCTTTATAACATCACGTTTACGTTTCGCGTGCAGGTGACCAAGTGCACCTTCCATATACTGATTGATTTCCTTTATAACATCACGTTTACGTTTCGCGTGCAGGTGACCAAGTGCACCTTCCACAAATACGGTAGCTCAGGCAGCATCGAGACTCACGACGGTCTGTGTGTTCTGCCATTGAACATTTTCAATGAGAAGATCTACATCTTCCTGTGGTTCTGGTTCATCATCGTGGCCATCATCTCGGGCATCGGTCTGCTCTACAGACTCGCCACTTTTCTGGCGCCTTTCCGCCAGATCCTCCTGCGTACGCGGTCCAGACTTGCCTCCCAGGAGGACGTTGAGGCTGTGTCGCGCAAGTGCCAAATCGGAGACTGGTTCTTACTCTACCAACTTGGTGAGTTGCGCTCAGCCAGTGATTGTCTTTACACTTTCTTGTGCTGAAATTGAACTTCTTCATCTAATATATTTACCATCACTTGTCGAGTCTGATATTTTCTGTGACGTAGTCTTCTCCCCACTACCTTACCCTTTTTTATTATAATACAAATTAATATTTCGAGAAGCGTTGATACTAAAAAGCACCTAATTTTCCTAGGCCAAAGTGACGTTTAACTCTCGTCTGTGATGTATGCTGTGCGAATATTTGCACAATCAATATGAGAGAAAACGTCGGTGCAGCTGCTTTCTCGAGTTACGAATTTATTGATACTTAGATCCATAACAATTTGTACACTTTTTATTGAGAAATTTAGTGTTGAGATATGGGCTTTGTAAACGATGTTTAACACCTGATTGATGTGTATTAGTTAGTAAGGAATCGTCGTTGAGTTCTAACTCAAATTTTTTTTATAGGTTTATGCCCTTGTTTGTTTTCTATTGAAAACATTTTTTAACGTTTGACTGGCGACTGTACCTGTAACCGCCTCCCTTTTGACCGTAATGTTTTTTTTCTCTTTGCAGCCAAGAACATGGACCCGTTGATTTACCGTGAATTCATCACGGAACTGGCACTAAAATTCCAAGGAAAAGAGCCTATAAACTAGCAGATGCCTACAATAAACTAGTTTTATCACAGTAATGCGTTTCGTTTAATAGACTCCAAGTAGCACTGCTTGACTCCTGAAAGATGGAGAGGTTCTGAAAAATCTTCGTCTTGATTGTAAGTTCAAGGAAGCACTCGACAAAAAACAACGGAATTCCGTATCTTATGTTCTCTTCTCACGACTGGGGTTGAAGCACTAGTTATCTTCAAACTCCATTGATTTTAGTGTGCCCAATCTAAATATATTGTACGTGTCTAAAATTACGATACGATTTATTATGTTCGCATCTATTCGAGTTATACCGTTGCATCCTAACGGTAATTATTAGATGACGTATAAGACGGTTGTTCGTATAAGACAAAAAATTGAGTTTGAAGTCACTGATGAACTTTTTTCGGTACATTTCGAGGTGTTTATCATTTTTGGAAACATTTACTTGTAAGTCCAAATGCTTTCCAAGTTTAAATCCTATGAGTAATACGACAGCCAGCGCTTGCTTATTTTTGGACCGAAGATCTTTTTTTTTTTTACTCTAGCCTAGAGTCTTTGCTTGATGATGCTCAATGATCGGAGCGCGAAAAGAGGGATGTTGTGTTACTTGTGTATCCGGAAAATAGAGTTGACTCAACTTACGGATAACGCCGTTGCCTTTGTCTCTAATATAGTAACTATGTTTTTTAACTTAATCAACCAAGAGCGCACTTTGGTGCTAACTGGGCCGCATTTTAGGGATGAGTCGGAAAAAAACTCTTACGTACGACGCTTTTCCTGACGATTGGCATTGCTAGCTGCTTATCTGCGCATTATATAAGTTCTTTGTTCCCTGCCCTCATGAATTGCATCATCCGTTTACTAGCTGCAGGCCATTTTGATCGCGCATTGAAACGTCTGCTTCGGTTGCGATTCACAATAGACACTGCAGTGTCTCATATCAGTTAATATTGTGCTAACGTATTGCTCAATAAATGCAAAGTGCTGCTTCTCAGAGTATTTCCCATTGCATTCCATTTCCTTTCACATTTACACAAATATAACCATTGATAATGATCGTAGTTGCGATTTTAATGCATGTGCGCGTTTACATTCATTGCGGGACTAAACTCAGGCTCGAAAATGTCGAGTGTATGTACGGTGAAAACTTGGTGGACCAATACAAACGCTTCTTTTTTTTCGTTCATTTTGTAGAATTCTCAGTTCTTCAACAGTGATTTTTTTCGTTCATGTTGTGGAATTCTCACTTCTTCAACAGTGACTTGTTGCACACATATAGTATATATAACTGGAATGCTGGAAAACTTTACTTTGACCAAGATTGTGTGACGGCTTACAAAGTGCAGACGCTTCGTGTTGTGCTTGTAGCAACGATTTATGCACTCTTTTGTTCACTAAAGTGAGCTGCAATAAGCCAACTAGGAGATACAGTTACGGCTCATGTTGGGCGTAAAATCTCCTCTTCGTTGAGTATATTTTTATAACTTTGTACTCTTTATTGTCGTAGGTCTTATGCCTAGATCATACCGCCGTTTTTCTGACGATACTGGCTACGTCAACTGATCTTATTTGATCTTCGTGATGGAAATTGTCAAAATTTTATGTTACTGACCATTTTGATAGATTTTTTTTGTGATAAGCTTATATTTTTCTGTTAGAAATAAACTTGCGTTTAATTTATTCATTAAAGAGTTATTTGTTAGGTTATTTGTAACGAATGCTAGGTTCTCTGTACTCTAATTGTATTATTAGTGAAGTCTGGGGCTAATGAGAGCTGTTAACCGCTTTGATCCCAGCTTTTATTCCGATATTTTCATTCTGCCGACCATTTTCGCCTGATTCGTTCCTGATGACCTTTGTATGTTGAACCATCGTCTCGTACATGTGTTATTTTTTTGTAACGCTCCTAATAGTGAATGTACATTGAAAAGCAATAAATTTTGATTATAGGTTCATTTGTTTACATTCCCATCATTTATTAACCACCTTAAATGTGGATCCACAACTTGAATCTTGTGTTACATTCTTTGCTCAAACTAAGCCTGAGATATCTCTTTAATACTCATATCATGAAAGATTGCCAATAAATATCAACAGAAAATTCTATTTAACGCAATGTTATCGGAATCTAATCAAGTCCTGTATCAATGATACGCTAGAAATGACCGTAGAGGCTCCAATTTGTGACCTGATGCTGCATCGCAAACACGATTCAATAGTGATACTGCTTGCGTTTCATGAGTAATTTTGAAGCCAAATACGAGATTTCACCTCTTATGTATAATGTACATTTTTGAGCGCTGTTAGGCCTACCAGGAAGTGCCTGGCCCCCTGCGTGTTGGTAGCGTAGATAGGCCTAAGCTCGGTGCTGTAAATTTCCACCCTTTTGTTGCCATGGACAGCTATGGAATAGGCGTAGCCGCTCAACAAATCGTCGTTATGCCAGAGCCTGACTTATCTTTACAATAAACCTAGGAAAATTTATGAACGAAGGTATTCAAGCGTGTAAAATGTTACAGTTTTTACGACTTCGCGTAATGGTCGTACCACGCACATATCTTCACCAAAATATATTATCACGCATATGTAACTCTCAGTTCACCTCGTAACTTTGGCAACACGAATTTATTAATTAATCGGTATGGTGCCTTCCAGGGGCGCCAGATGTGTGCATTACGAAACGGACGAATCAGCGCACAAAAAAGGCCAAACGGCCTCAATTCCATAATCATTATTGAATTTGAAACATGCGGTACCACGATTGAATTTTTGGGTTCCTAGACTTACACGACATGGGAGTTGAAAATTAAATTCGGTTAATAACAGGTTTATTCTACTCAATTTAAGAAGCCAACTCAAATGAATAGGGACAAATCTATTAATTTGGCCAAAAAAAGGCCCATTTGACTACCATGCCGGCCGGGCACAACGCCACCACGCGGCTGCATGCAGCGTTGCAGTCGCCTGCAGCTGCCACAAACTCCTATACGCACAATTTTCTGACTCATTGACGAGAGTAAGGCCACCGGATGATTTGTTTGCAATAAATAAATCATTGTTGCTTTCTATTTCTGACTTGTAATTGATCACTGTTGAGGAGTACACGTACAGACATGGTCAGAAAATATGCAATTGAAAAACAACGTGGCTAGGAGAAGTGTACACACTTTTGAGCACTCCTCCTCCATTGGTTCTGGGCACTCCAATATACAAACAAAAGTGATGAATTGAAATCATTTCATAAACTAGGCTCATTCTAAAGCTAAATTAAAAGAAGAAGCAAAAGACCTCTGATCCCGTAATTGTTGATTTTGTGAAAAGGTTACCGGACGCAACGGGCGTCTTCAGGAATGTCAGGACTACGCGTAGCATGTGAGGTTTCTGGTGGTGGTGTGGCGCAATGGTTAATTATGGTAAGATTTGACTGGTACAAAGGAGAACGAAACCAATGCAATGGGTAAAAAGGTGAATAATTCTGTTGTTTGTACGTGTTTTCAACTTTTTCATGGTGTCAACGAGTGGAGAACTTACCAGGAATAACGGGATAGTTGGCTCGAGTTTCGTCAGTATGCACACTGCGCAGTTGTATGTTGAATCAGGAAGACGTATGAGTATAAACTAGGAGCATGACAGATGGTTGTAATGATTGATTATATGATTATTTGTTTAAAATTTAAGTCAGGCCGCATTATAATGAATTTTTCGGCCTTTGTTAGTAAACAAAATTTAATGTTTCAATTTAATGTAGGCTTTCACATTTCAGTTGAGGAAAGATTATTAACTATTTTGCGGATTTTTCTCTGGAAGTTTAGCGCATCCAATGCCAGTAGCCAATTCAATGACAGTTCATTAGTAGCCAGGATTAGATATATGAACAATAAAGATCTTTATGAATATAAATAGTTCATCCCTGCTTAGAATTCATTTGAAACTTATTATAAGAACTATGAACTATCGCATTTTCAAAGAATCGCCATGAAATTGTATGTTGTTTGTTACGTGCATGGTGTGCAATATAAAAAAATGTGATGCGTTTCTGCACTCAAAAATTTTTTGCAAGATGTCAAAGAAGATCCCCATCGTAATTTATTCATATATTGCAATCCATTAAACCATTGGTATGATAATTCAGTGATGAAGTAAAAGACTTTCTTTTGAAAAAGAAACATAAATTACAATAAAAAATACATCATAATTTTACCAATTTTCAGAAGTGTAGATATTTCTTCTAACTTGGTCCCTTCTTGTTTGAAACTTATCAGCATTGGTGTTGGAATTTCAAGACAAACTATAGTTACATGAAAAACTACAACTATCAAGTTTGTAATTCATAACATCTTCGTTCCTTTGATGAAATTGATAATCTGAGAGGTATTTCCCGTATGTGAAACTGCAGCGTCCACGCACACGTGTCTGAATGAAACTGTCTTCTGTCAGAGCACAGATGTGATCAAACGTTAGTACAGCTAACACATGACGTTACTCGAAGCAAACTGAAAGTATTAGATAAATAAAAATAATTCAGCGTGACAAGATCAAGAACTGTAATTAGGATTCAAAATTGTTTTTTTTTATGATTAATTGTGGCTGTGATAATTAATGTACTAAGTCTCTTTAATTATATGACGTTGGATATATGTCAGCTGTGTCGACATGCTGGGTGTTGAACACCTGCGCAGCGTAACGAAGGTTGCAGGTCTTCGCTATAATATTTAGTATTGGTCTATTCGACGTTAGTGCGTGACGTTGTATTGCAGCTCCATAATCCGAACTACTAACTATATTTCTTGCAGTGAATATGTCTTGAGTTACTCTCTTGTACGTCGCATACGTATTACGTCGCTTAGAAAAGTATGTATTCTTCCGACGTATTATAATTGTGTAATATCGTTCAAAGCTGTTCGTTAGTTACCCCGTGTTGACATTCACATTTTATAACCGCAAAAGAATCAATGAAAAGAACTAAAAAAGTGAATTCAGCATAAAAAGTAATCGAACAATTACCAGATTTTGCTGACTTGACGATGCTTCGACGAGGCGCTGCATCTCTTATCACGACCGTTTCCTGAAAAACACTGGAGAGAGGAAGAATTTTTCGCTAATCATCTGAGCTGTTTTACGTTTTTAAGAAGAAAAATTAAACCTACTGCGTCCTCTTTTTTCTGCGATACAAGGTAAATAGCTTCTGATTAATGCCCTGTTGTCTATTAGAAAGAATTGTTCTCTTAGCAGCCATATGCGGCTATAAACTCATGTAATTAGAGAGATACTGTTTTGTAAAAATGGGTATAGTGAACTAAAAATCATTCACTTATTTTAAAAAAATCTCTGAGAAGCAATATATATCGAATTAATATTGTTATTAGATCGAAAACGTAATTTTACGCAAGAACATCTCACAGATACGAATGTGAACATTAGCTTATCTTTTTTTTAACAACTTCAATTACAATGTGTTTCATATTCGATTACCGGGCACCAGTCATCGTGGTCGTTTTTTAAGGTTTCAAACCCCGATGAATTGCACGAAGCCATCTTATGTCTCTCAGCCCGCATTAAAATCATTCTTTCCAGAAATATTTCGCAGTGCGATAGTGTCTCCCTCTCTAGTCAACCATACACCTTAAAAGATCCATCTCAAATATTTGCACCGGCATCACACTAGGTACTATTCAACCTTCAGTTCCACGAACCCTGCCGTGCCTATATAAGTCCGGCAAGTTGGGCATCACCGATGTACTGCGTTCTCGTTGAATCCCTTGGCCTATCCGCGCTGTAGCGCGGTGTTGGCGTAGGATAGAGCGTGGCGTTTGCCTTTGCTGTAAATCAGTTAGAGAAAGCAGTCTTTGTCTGCCCAGACTTAGCGGCGCACAAGGGCAGGCAAGTTCGGGTTAAATAGAAATGAAACTTTCACTTCACCGAAAAGTCTGTATTTGTTTTACGTTCTAGTTCAATTTGAGAAACTTGATTGTATTGATAATTTTCGGATGTATAATTAAAGTATTCAAAAATCTATGTCAAATTCATTGAAAACTGACGTCTTTTTCTGTGTATCAGAAACTTTTATATATATTTTCTATAAATGCAATAATCTCAAATGAAAAGTACAAATATCCATCAGTGACGATTGTCATCTTCCTCTCCTAGGAACTAATAAAAAAAAACACCCCAGTGGATCCATGATTATCAATAACGATCGAACAACGCGGAATTCAATGGAAACCCGAGCGCTCGAGATCTCAAGTTACTCACATGGCTCCATCAGGCCGGGCATTTAAATAAGATTGGGAACTTTTTTGCTTCCAAAAAGTTGTCAGCCACCAGATGTCGTTTTTCGAAAAATCGTTGTGAACTAACTATGTACGCGGAATATTAAGCATCCGAGTATATATGGTAATAATCTACGCGCTTGCTATCTACCTGCATGGGATGTTCAAGTCTATGCTTCCCAGAAGTTAAAGCCATATTAACGATATCTTAAATTTGCGTTGCATGCGCGAGGAGTGAGACTCCAAAGCACATCTGTTTTTTATGAGGAGCTGTCCATGTTATAATAAAAGTGCATGTTGCATTATGGTTCACTAAATAATATCTATAATTGTTGCCAGCAATTTAATTGTTTTTTATTTTCGAGTCGCTAAATTTTCTCGTCACAATTTCACTTGACAAAAAAGTCACTATAGAAACTTTGATTTTCATGGGCGTTGTCTATAATTCTGTAAGTTGTTTATATTTTTATTATATTTCTATAAATTACAAGAATTATTTCCATCTGATTCTGGGCTTCCCTGCAGTAGTCATGTTTTTAACACCTAAAGTTTCAATGGAATTCTTCCAACGTGCGTCATGTATGCGACGAGGCGTCGGAAATAGCTGCGCGTCCAAGCGGAAACTTGGCATGGCGTTCTCAGAAGGTACTGGTCGGATCGAGTGGAAAAGTCTATGGATGTTTTAATAATTGTGGTGGCAAGCCTATGGATGTTTTAATAATCGTGGGGGAAGCCTATGAATGTTTTAAAAATCGTGGTGGCAAGCCTATGGATGTTTTAATAATTGTGGTGGGAAGCCTATGTGGATGTTTTAATAATAATGGGGAAAAGGGCCTCTGGGTGTTATAATAATGGGAGTAAAAAGTCTAAGCAATAGTGGCGGTAAAAAGTCTATGGCTGTTTTAAAAGCTTGTCTTAAATGGCCCATAAGGGGGATTTCAATTGAACTCCATGTTACTGCCTGCGATGTTACGTAGTGTAGCATTCCGAGACATCGTCATGATAAATTCAGTCAGACGTGGACAATAATGGCGACCACAGTGAAAGATTTAATAATGCGTCATTCGATTCAAACGGCAAGTAAAGTAAAAGTCCAAGTAAAGAACATTGAGTTTAGAATTTGTCTCTTCCGCACAGCCGCTGCACACCAATTTAATTCCAAGAATCTGTTAAATACGGCAAAGTTACTTAATTATTCTACACAGCGACAGCAGCAAATTTCAACTATACGAGGTACCCCGCATGGCTGCTCTTTCCTTATAAGGGCGCGACCGCAAAGAGAAACCACAGCAAGCAAACCAGCCTTCGGGACCGTGGGTTGCCTGCATGACGGTCAACTCAATCCTTACCAGGCACCACCTCCAGCTCCCCCACCCCCCTTTCTCGCCTCGTCTCTACTCCTGCCACCTCCACAACCATCAGACTCCTGCAACCTCCTCAACTCATTGGGTTACGTACTCGATCAAACGCTTTTGCCTCTTATACTCGTACAACCCCCACAGCCTCCTGCAGCCTCTCCTTCTTCAACCACACCACCTACTAGGGGTATTTAAAAGCACCAGCCATTCCCCCCCCCCCCGTAAAACCCCCTTCAACTCATGCAGCCCAGCCAAACCCTTCCTTCCCCTTCCCACCGCCTCACGTCCCTACCCCCTTATTACCCTCCCGCCTTCTGCCCCCCCCCCAGCAAGCGGGCATAGCGTCTGCCCATTGCTCCTCCCCTAGCTGAACCTTCCTTCGCGGCATGAATAAAGCCTCCATGTTTCAGTAACCTATGTCATCCCATAGATCAGGGCACGGTCACAAATAAAAAAGATGTGGTTAATAAACAATAATACGATAGAGAGCTACGTACTATACAACGTATGGCTGATACGTTGTGCGATATCATAATACAAACACGGTTAAGTTAATGCATTGATTTCTAGTTGTCAACTAATGGATAACCAAAAGTTAAACAGAAGTTTGAGGTTCATTTTGAAATAATGGCCACCATGTAGTCTCTGCGATCAGTTTTGAAAATAGCAAAATAGTCCTTTTTCCGTCTCAGTTTAAATATAATAAAAAGAGTCACTCCATTATATAATATAATAAAATATATAATATAATAAAAAGAGTAAAATAATCTTAAAAATAACTTTATTTTCCATTTATATTCATTTTTGAACCTACAAGATAATTTAAATGTGATCAATGAAGATTTCAACACTGCTCAAAAATTTCAGGGCTTCACGATTGTATTTGAAACTCTAAATTATAAGAATTTTTCTATTTGTATCGCCTTATTTTGAACGCAATTGATCATTTCTTTCTTGAGTGGTTATGTTTTCCTACTTCTAGTCATTCATTAAACATTTGAAATCTGCCAATAGGATACTGCCACGGAACAACGTCTGTGGCACTACGTATTATTGAGTCCAACGTATTGCTTGCCAACGTTATGACTGTATTTAACAGCGTTCCGATATTTTAGGAAATAGTGAGCTCGTCAAACATACCAAAGCAAACACAATCATCACAACAGGTCAAGCTTTTTTTGTGAGAATGAAAGCGTTTTAAGTTTTATCGGCCACATCCCGCTTCCAAGAAAATATTATTAGTACGATCAGCCTCATTACAACAAGAAAATATTACATTCATAACTCTAAACTCATATGAATGGCAAGAAACGCAAACTCAATTAAGTTCTTTACGCGTAAATATATTTCGCCGTGCACGGGACAACTTAATTGATAGTCAACGGGTGTTGATAGTCAAATAAAAAAATTCCTTTCCACCATTGCTCTTCGCAAAGAAATTATTCGATCACGAAACAGGAAATGAAGCTTTTAAATCTTCAAATTTGAGTGCCCCAAGAGGCTCTAGCTTTTCCTTTTTAGAAACGGAACTATAATGCATACCTAAACTTCGAGGTTTAGTTGCACATTGTGTGGTAATGGCTGTGATAACTTAACTTAGTGCGCAGGCACGATATCGGCAGATTAAATCACAACAAACTGCAGCTGGACATGGAAAAATGTACTCTGCAGGGTGTGAAAATATTCTCCTTAGTGATGCATGGTATGTTGAATAATAATTTCAACTGGACTCCATGGAGCTCGAAAATTTATGGAACCTTGCAAGATTATTCACTGGCAAGGTCAGAATACGAATTTAATTTAAGATGAATGTAAGATTTTGTTGGTTACAATGCTCTTATATATAGAGATAAACCATCTATTTGCATGTTATTGTGTAGGACAAATGGTTGCAACTCGCAGGAAAGATTTAAAATCTTCACATTAAAGCGATCGAAGCGTAATCCAGACTTCAGAGGAAAGGGAAACTGCTGAGGTTTATCCGACTCTATGTAAATTTCTTTGTGCTCTAATTTGCTGCGTGATAAACATTTCTGGATAACTCTTCGTTTCAGTGATAGGGTAAGAATGAGCATAACAATGCAAGTTTTACGAAAATAAATTAATCCTTGGAAAATTTTATCATCTTGATTGTAAATAACCTGAAACTTTCTGCTCGTAGCAGAAGCATATCGATCATTTAACTATTTTTTCGGGCTCTGCATCACATTTTCGGGCTGTGCATCATCATCAATCGTCGAAAAAAAAGCCAGTCTGAGCAGCCATCAGCTAGGGATGTCGGGAGTTAGTCCACGGCCGGAGCATGTTTGTTCAGAGATCTCGTACCTCTGGCAGCTATGATCGTCTGGCTGCGCGAACCTTGCAGACGATATTCCTCCAAGCGTTTCACCGCTGAGCTAAGCAGATACCTTTTTATAGAATATCTTGTACAGGTAGTTAAGAGCAGCTGATAATATCATTGTCAGAGTAATTGATGTTAAAGTGATTTCTTCCAATATCATACATCCTACGGTTTTCAATATAGCTCATGTGCCTGATAAACATTAGTGCTGGTTCGTTTCATAAACAAAGGGAATTTAAAAAGTACTTACAGAGATACAATTTTATTCGATAGATCTATAACTAGTTTTACACAAATATAGGAAACTGAGGTGAAGACGCTATCATGGTAACGTACTTTTGACTGTAATTTTCGATGGAATATAAACAATTTTTGCTGGTCTTTAAATTATGTAAATGCAGGGGATTATAAATAGCTTCAGCAGTATTCATAAATTCAATCGGTTTCTATCTTAATGCAAAAAGTATGCCAAATTTTGAAAGAAATAAGATATTTGCAGGTTTCTAGCGAGACAATATTCCTTAAAGTTTAAGTTGATGTTGCTCGTCTCTCCCGATCACTCTCCCCGCACTTTTGGCCCTCGATTTCACTGGGGTTGTTCACTCTCCCCTCCCCGCCCCGACCGGCTTTTTGTAATAATTGCTACACATCACCAGCGGCTCAACGACATTTATCAAGGAACAAAACTGGCCTATGATACTTCATGCTTGTTGATAATAATCCATCCGCAAGAATATCTTGAGACTATTCTTCATCGTAAAATATGAATGGAGTTTGGCTAGTATGAAAATCGGCATAGAACCACAAGTGCGGTTGCCAATTGCGCGTCCAGATCACGACAATAGCGGCAGTTTCTTCCATGCAGGATGCGTCTTTGTAGTCCTTGCTGCCTGAACGTTCTCAGGGACCTTCAGACAGCTTCATATAGATTCTGCATGTATTATATATGATTATGTATAAATTCAATGGGCTCAAGTTTGACATTTTCTTCATCAACTGTCTGCGTCGATGAAAGCTTAAGAAAACTTTAATTGAGTGACCTGGACTTATTGATGCAATATGAGATGCATGATAAATGAAGACAACAATAGAAGCTGCGATTGCTGCCGGCCCTTTGCTTCATGAATACCTTCAACTTTCACATTTGGACAACGAGCTTTTTGTCCGATTATATATTCTAGGATAAACCGCCTAACATATCTAAAATAGACGTTGGCGAATAATAAAACTCCGCATATGCAAAGCCATTTTCAGCTAAGTTACTCCCATAATTGGCATAATTTCCTCAATGATTTTCACCTCAGGCCGTAACTTGCAGGACCCTTACTCATTCCGAGTTTTTAGCGCATTTTCACATTTATGGAAAACATGCCTTATTAAGCTCGTCATGTTCGTCCGCCCGTCTGTCTGTCTGTCCGCGACTTAGGTTTTCGTCGACGAGAAAATGCGCTCTCTGTCACTCACTGCAGTGAGTAATGAGTTATATTTTTTTACTATAACTGTAGATAAATAAAAGCGTTCGCAATATGCTCCACACGAAATTCACAACAGGCAACCCTCGAAAAATTTCACACGATATTTGTCTTCTTAGTCAGGAAAAATTACCTCTAAAGTTTCCACGTCGTGTTCACAGGAGGAAGCAAGTAGTACGCAGACATGGTGCTGGTGGACGCTCTCAGAGCCTTCTCAGGCATAGTGAAGGCGAAGAGCGAAGCAGACATCGATGGTTCTGTCTTCAAACTGCACTACCGGGCGACCGCCACGCTGCTATTTTGCTTCTGTCTTCTCGCCACGTGCAACAGCCTCATCGGCGAGCCTATAAGGTAAGCTTTCTAGATGACTTATGAACTTCGTTAATAGTTTAGCGTTAACCCATGTCAGGCTGCCTAATCAAAAAACGTTGCAATCGTACTGAGTGTATGTACCTTTGTACCAGTTGAACCTTTGCAGTCCGATAGCAATTAAAGTAAAATTAGGGTAATATTCGATATATGTAGCTTCGTTCTTACAAAGTTTAGCTACGCGTATAATTAAGTTCCGTCCATCCATTATAATCAATCTGCTAACCTTTGACTGACAATACCTTTAACACAATTTGTACTATTGCAAGATATATGAATATTCGAAGTGAGATTGGGTTTAAATATTTAATTTTGAAATTATTTCACGTTTCTTGGTATCGTATATACGAATACAAAGTAGTAGCGGAGGTATTACTGGTAAATGAAACAATATGAAGAGGGTAGGTTGTTTTGCTCAATGCAATCATACATTCCATCACCCTGGGATTCATTTGAAAGGAGAGGTGATTCATTCTTCAGTCATTCCTGAAATTCATTCCACTAATAAACTTATAAATCCTTCGCAATGTGAAAAGTATCGCAGGGGAGGAAGTTTTCAAACTGAATGGATATTGTATGCTGCCTCTAGCGGATATTCGCTATTTTATGAATTACTTATATTTTTTGTTTTATGAATTATCTTTGATCAAAAATAATTATATTGAATGAGGAGTGGCGTAGTATATATATTATATGTGATGAGTGGCGCTGTGCCACTAATCCATAGCATAATTAGCCTTTATTGATTTTTATTGAATGGTTTTGATTATAAACGATGATTGCAGTGGAGTTTTTCAAGCTCATCCATTCATGAACAGTGAAAAAATTTGTCTGTTATAAATGCCTGAGTTTAACGTCTCAAGTTTTCATCAACGGTTAAAATAGTTCCATAAAAAAATAAACGTTCATCGAATTGCCTCCTAGTCTAGTCGGTGCTAAAGTAGTGTCCTAAACCGCTGACTCGGAATCCTGCTGGGCGCCAAATCGCTCACCCGAACGTCTAGTTAGACACGATAATCCTGACTGAAGATTTGGTGATGCATGTTGTACACGACGATTGCGTTGGGCCAACCGGTTACATGAATATCTTTGCAATACACTCACTATCAACATGACTAGTTACTTGTTCGTATATTTTTTTACTATTATATGTATCGTATTTGGTCACATTTTCATATTCAAGGACTTAGATTACTTGTAATTTGAATTCGTTTCTAATTACAATATTTATGTTTTGTCCGAGAGCATCTATAATTGTTTTTATAGAAACACGAGTTTGATCACATTTAATCTAGAGAGTCAAGAACATTGTACTCGTATGCATACATCGAATATCGAGATTATTTAATGTTTTAATTATTTACGTTTAAATGATCCTCATGCATCGGCGTATGGCGGATACGCCAGAGACAAAACATTTAATTGGATCTTTCTTTAACATAAACGATTTGCGAATGCTATTGTGTTTACCCAATAGTATCATACTAAATAAATTTCCCAACGTTTCTTCTCATTTGTTTGTATATTTTCAAATTATTATTCAAAACGTTTCCTCTTTGTCATTTCAAAACATTATTCAAGAGATTTTGTTTGCAAATGTTTATGGGACGATTGGCAGCTCATAAGCGTCAATTATTCATCAAGCAATATGTATTCACTTGGCATTTCCAGCCAAGCTTTGAACGAGAATAAGATTTCTACAAGCAGCCGCGACATGATCAAAATAACTTCAAGTTTAATAAGAGGATCTTCTTCATGATACATCGCGAAGCTGACAACAATCCGTACACTCACAGAATTGAGTAGAAAATTATTCAAATAGCACTTGAAAAAACTTGAGCACTTTTTGTGCTCAAGTGTTTCATCCTGCCACATTTTGTAGGGCATATCAAAAGGGCGTATCAATGCCACGTCCGCTCTCTGCTTACTGTTTGTACTAATGCATCACTGTTTGTACAGTGTGACCCGTTTCTTTTTCTGAGTGCATTTAGTAGCTAGGACTCCGCTACCTCCTGTGCATTCGAATAGGTGATAATAGCTATATGTCGTCAGCACAGTAGCGCTTGTTTGAAATTTCATGAGCTTAGTTGCTGACTGAAACTGTAGCATTTTGATTTAGTTTGGATTCATTTCCTTGGGTTAATATAGTTTTCTCTGGTCTGTGTCGTGTTCTTTTAGATCCTCGATAGAAGATAAGTTGCGTGAGTAAAATTCAGTATTTCCTTTGTAAATTATGTTTACTGGTAACCGTTTAATTAATTGAAAAGACGAGGTACAACAATAATTACTAAACATACACAAGTGCTCATCGGTGATATAATTTAACGGCGGTGCGAAAAATATAACCGGCTTTCTAAAACATTGTTCCGTTTGTGGACTTCTGGTTCTATTACACATGAACGCAAGAAAAATGATTCAAAAATTCGTCCCGCACATGATGATTACTTTTGAGTTGCGAGCATCATCTACTTAGTGATAATGTCGTTGACGGAAGACAGTTCTGAGTTCTAGCAAAGTTTGTTCATGGCAATATTTCCCGCGACTTGTCCAAAAATTATCAGTATAGCTTGATTGAACTTATTGTGGATATTAGTTATGATTTCTGAGATGCTTGTGGCAAGATGGAACCAGGAAGGTTGGGCGACAGCCTGAATCCCGTATCTGTATTCTTCTCAGCAGCATCAGTGGAGGAGCTATTAGAACAACTTTAATTGTCGGTAGCAACAATTTATTAAATAAGTCGAGTTGATGTTTGCGAAGCATGCACCCACGCACTCTTTAGTTTAGGGTATATATGGCTTACGTGGTGGTCGGTACTGGGCGGTCAGAAGGAGAGCAAAAGAAGAAGGGAGGGCCGTCAAAAAGGCAATTTCCACACGAGGTTGTCCTAGGATGAAGAGACGGGTAGGGTCGTAGTCTCGTAATTATAAAGATAAGGCTTATCGAACCCAGCCTGAAGAAGCAGAAGCAATAGAGCTGTAATGGCAATGGAAGCTGAACATGTACAATAGAGGCAAAATCAGGAACGAGATCCGTCCCAGAACGTATTTTGAGAGGCCTAATCATCGCAACTGAAATACCGGAAGGAGATGCATCTAACTTTCAAAGAAAGGCGGAGCTCTGGCGGCTTCCAGCACGCGCGGCCCGGCAGAAGGACATGATTGAACTAGTTAGTATAAGGTTGACCCATGAGAAGCCCATTTTTGCGGATGTAGTTCGTTGTTCGCCTGTGACGTCACTGATCTCAGTGACGTCACAATTAAGCATTAACTATTCTCCGAAATGCGATCAAAACCAGTCAACCAACCCGTCATTGGAATGACGGGATTGCTTACGTTTCTCAATCTCAGTGACGTAACAAGAAAGCTGAACTGAAAGACGGAAATCCTCGTGGGGTAACCTTATATAGTTCAGTCATGGGAGGGGGATGCCTCTGTTGTTTTGTCCGACTCGGAACGATCACATGGGGTCGCCTGCCGAAGACCACCACTGCCCTGGATGTAATGGACTATCATGATTCCAGCCTTCCGGAACGTAGCCTTCAACACTTCAAGCCGTCCGTATCTAAGCCGTTAAAACCAGCCCTCGGTCGAACGGCCACTCGTCGAAGGACGATAAATTTTGGAACAGAACTTAGCTATCTGAAACCTAACCTTAGATACGGTGAACGTAAAATTACGTAATTTAACGATGCCCGGAAGTCACATTCGATCCGCGGCCTGGTGGTGCATGGCAGGTTTTATGCCAGGCCTGAGGTGGACAAAGCTTATAGTGGTTCACGGCTGATTGGTGGATGTCCGGAGAGATCCAAGGCGTTCGATTCAGGGCTTGTTGGTGCACAAAATTGGTGGTGCACGGCTGCGCTCCCATCACATGAAATCGGGTTACCCGCGTGACGCAGATACAGCGGAGAACGGAGTCTTCATTTGACGCTCTTTTCTTGTCAGAACCCGCCTCTCTATTTTTTTTTTTTTTTTTTGCTTGAAAATTTTCGGAGAAATCAACGGAGAAATTGAACCAAGATTCCCTTCTTTCTGTGTAATAAGAGCTGCATTGCACTGATGCTCGATCATTGAAGTGGCTTTCTAATTTTTCTAGATTCAATTTACTTCTGTCGTTCTGGAATACAAACATATGCCTGTAAAATTTGTCGGTATTATCTGATGTGTTACGGTACGCGTACTGGCTTACGTACATTTTTTCCCTATGAATGCATGTTAATCATTAGCATTGGCTGAGAGCATTTAATTGATTTTGAAAATATGTAAAACAAGACGAATAAAAGAGCATTGAATATCTCGATGACAATAGCAGCATTTAATTTCAACTCTCCACATTAAGTTAATGGTTTAAACATTGTCTCCATTGCAGTTTTTGGCTGTGCTTTGAACCGGGAAAACAAGTATAGATATACATATGAGCGTGAATATTTTGTATTTGCATACAATGAGAGGCTTGCACATATTTCATTTAAATTGAACGAAACCCACAGTTGAGTAATACGCGTTATTATGAATTTTTCTTATGTAGGTGCCAATATAATGCATTGGTATTGCTTGCACGCGCATGCAAGTCCCTGTTCCATGGTTACAACGCATGAAAATGATCAGTGAAACTATGTTAAATATAATTAGCGTTTTCATTGTTCCTAAATTATTGACTTGCAAATAATCGGTGAAGGTTATATCAAAGTGATTATATTAATTAATACCGAAGTAATACAAGCGGTTACCTTATCTGGTTCCTCGATCACTGCCTGACATTGCCCAATTTCTTCTTCAGTCACATCTTCTGCACAAAAAAAAAAAAAAAACACTGGGCCTTGGGGTCGATTTTGTTAATTCTTTCTTTTGTAAAACTTGGTTTGTATTATCCACTCCTTAACTATTCTAGGTCAGACCATTCGAGAATATTTTAATGTTTAAGCCATGCAAATATTTCGATGTTCAACAGTTGTCCAACAGCTTGAATAACACTCATAATTTGCACTGCATGGGTCAGTTTGTTATTGGAGTCACAAAACAAAGGCTTAGACTATTGAAATAGTAGAAATCCCAATGCATTATGTGAAGGTTTTTAACATTATTTATTATTATATTAACATATTCTTATCAAGAACAATTAAGAGTGAGGGCCGAGTAAAAAATGTAAGAATTTTTTGTTGATGCCAAATCAAATTTGTTTTAATAATTAGCAGAAGATTATTCAGCACGAGACGTACTGAGTGTGTTAAGGATGTATCAAGTGTTTAACTGTTGAAGAATTGGTTACATGTGTTGGACGAAAATATTTTATTCTTTTTTTTTGCTATGGATGCAGTTCTGTCAGTGCATAAGACTAGCTTTCATTCCATTTGAGTCTATTCCGTTAAATTTGTGTAAATCCTCAATTTCTTGATGCGAAGATGAAATTTTTTTAAGGGAATACGTAGATTGGGAAGATGGGCCAGTGTTCACTTATGGACAACTGTCACGCTGCCGTTGATGTGACTCCAGTATATGTTATGTACTACTAAGTAGTGCAGGACGCTATCCCTTTTGGCCGTGTTATTCTCTGTTTTCTTTCTCTAAGAAAGAAACAAACAAACAATCAAAACATGAAAAGAAAATTTTCTTATTAAATTTCTACTTTAGAAATGTTTTCTTCATGTCGACTGCTTACGCTTGTAAACTCTTTTACCTTTGAAATATCATTTAAAATTGGGAAGGCTGTTAGCTCAGATGTGCCTGCATGTGCAGCGTGGGCCACGAAGAACAGCTGAACAAAACATTCTTATCTTAATTACTAATCAACATCACAGTGCTTGTAATGATTTATTTTTTTTTTAACCTCAGCACAAAGGACGTGATTAAAAACAACAGCATTGAACAAAGTTGATTTAATACATGGTTTCTAACTATGTTCGTCCATGAGTTAATTTTTTTTTATAATAATAAAGCAGTGCTGCCTAAAAAGCTATAAAAGTGTACGTCAGTTTATTGAGAAAGGCTAAGTTACTACTGCACTGGTGCGGCAGATAAACAATGCCTCTAACCTGGAGGAATTCGAAGTAGGTTTCAATTTTCGGTTAATGGTCAGTCCTGCACTAAATGTTATGTGCGAGAGCTAATTTCCCAGCCATACGCTGGTTATTTGTCTCAGTGGACGAATCTTTCACTTTCCTCTTAATTTGGCACCTTTATACTCATTTTGTACTAAAATATTCCAATCAAACGTTTATAACGTTCTGTATTTAAATCATCTTAACACGTTAAGCGCGACACGATGGCCTAAAAACGGCCAAGCCCGCTGATAAAAAAGGCTATAATTCAAAATATGTTATTAAATTTTTAGGTTCTGGTGCAAAGATAAAATTTCCTTACTTTCCGTACTGTTTAAAATTTAATAGAGGAAGTACTGCCATCATAAATTGCTGTCGACAACGCAATTGAAAAAAAAAATAAATTACGTAATTTGTCCGGAAAAAAGACCCTGCATGCAACTCACCGGTGCTTCGTGCCGCCCTCAACGTGTTAAATCTCATGTTGTATAATTTTAAGTAAGAATTAGATCATCATTATATTTAATGTTTTTCGTTTGCGAATTTGTTTATTTTTCATGGCTAACTGAGCGATAAACGCATATTTTGTATGCCAAGGTAGCTCTAAACTTTAAATTACTAAATACTGAAGAAACTTAAAACTAAATTCACGAGTTCCACTTTTAGTTTGATTGTAGTTTGAATTGTTTTGGCAATGACAGGAATCTGTACAGAAATACTGTCTGTAAAAATTTGCCCACTAATTGACATTGCTGTGTGGCTTGTAATATAAGCATAAACGATATAGCAGGAACAGCTCCTTTCTTATCATTAGTCAAGTCTTCACTTCAGAAAACCTTCGTTATCGCGTTATCTCTTCTCGTAATCGGGTCGACACAAGCGGCCTCAGTCGTATATACTGATATGCTTGCAGTCGCAGCTTATTTATACCAAACAACTATTTGAGTTATATTCCTTATAATCGTATTGAACATTCATGTCATTTCGATATTAGCTTATTATATTACATACATTTGATGGGCATATTCAGAGCAATGTCTTGCTGATAACATTGTCTCCGAAAAACAAGGTTCAATTCGCTAATTTTTGTCTCTAAGGTCTAAGCGTACATGAGTTTAATACTTGCTTTATGCAAATGATATATGCCTTTACAATGTTCTGTGTCAAAAGTTTTTTTTTCTATTTTGCGTCATTTCACAACAACTAAAATCAACTGGGCGTTGTCTAATCCAAAATCCACTGTGCTTCAGCAAATCTATAATCAACCGGACGTTGGATGATCCAAAATCAACTGGACGTTAGATGATCCAAAATTGTTGGACAATCCAGTTTTGAGTGCCGGCGTAGCCAACACATGCACAAGAGCTCAACAACGACGACTTCGTCATCACACATTAACAAACGCCAACGCTGAGTTTGTAAAGCTGCTGGAATATCAGTAGATACTACGAAAATTTTATTGATATGAAATTGATTCCCAGAATACTGGAGGATTGATAAATATTATTTTTCGTGGCTCTGGATGCCGCTCTCTTCACAACAATCAAGTTGTGATGATATTTCCAGGATTTATACATAAAGATGAATTGAGTGGTGCACGCAATGACAATTTGACTCGGTCTGCTGAAAATAATTAATATTTTATATAGAAATTTATATCAGGAATATTCGGGATTCACAATGCAAATATTTTATTCGTGATAGTGAAACAATTTTCATTCTATTTATTATCACTTCATGATGCAAGATGAACTTTGATAACATAATAAAATTCATATTCTATGTATATCACTTAAAGCTAGGATCTATTGTATATCTACCTTGATTCATTCCGTGTTCATAAATTATATTACAAAGGATGATGAAAATAAATAAATTTAGTACTTTGTCGGTATGATTAACATATTAAATTAGGCTAAGAAGGCATAATTTATTATTGATACTAATTTAAATCCGGCGTGAGCCGCGAAAAACTAGAGAACACTTTGCACACACATTGCATTCATTCGCCAGCGTACAAGTGGGTCCAGTGAACAGTGTCCCTCTGTTGCTTATGACCTTCTCCTGCACACACCCGCCTGGCGCGATATACTCCGCCCTGTAACCTTTTCGCTGAACCCTTGCTGATGTCGTACTCAGAAGAATGTAGCGGTCTTATTGTCCAAATAATGCAACACTATCTCTTTCTTCCAAATAGTGAACGAGACAATTTTTCACGTAAAACGCGAGCCTAAAGCGGACATAGCACTGATATAGTCCCTATTTTTGCTGAGCCAAACTGCAACAGAATGACTCAGACATGAGCAAAATATGCGTCGCAGTCTCGGCATCACATCGGAGTGTGGGGCATGTTTCTCCTACGACTTGTGGCAATTCAACATATTAATTTACACCTGTTTTTTAAGAGGATTTATCAAACTTTTAAGCTGTAAAATCTGTTGTTCTAAAGAGATTTATGTTGTCCTATGCGTCGGCCTGTATATCTGATGTTTGTGAAAAGATTTATTCCTATCCTTTGCTTCTGTCAGGCAGAGATCGACGTTATCACTTTTCCTGCTATCACACGTTATTTTTTTATTGTTTATAACTCTTTATTTTGCCTTATATTCTTTGTATTAGCTTGGGAGTTTTTGGCAAGACAATAGTCGGGGAGTTGTTCTTGGAATTGTTGATGCGGTTGAGGCAGCAAATGAATAAGGCGGGCCTAAGAGGTTTTTTTTAATATAATCGACTACATTGTTGACCTTAAAGATAGATTTTACTAATTATTCTAATATGTTGATTAGTATGAATAGATCACCTGATGAAGTAAGTGTGGTGAAAAAATGTGTTACTGAGAGTTGCAATAATGATGATGATGTGTTACTGACACTAATGATGCGGAGGATAAGGAAGAACATCTGGAACTAATCTGGTTTTCGGCTAAGCGAGGAAACTTCACCGGTGACTCACCGAAATGAACTTACGCAACAAATTCAAAATTGTTCTGTTTTTTCTTCTGTTAGGCAAAATAATGCGTTAGATTTAGATAAATATTTTGATTGATCCAAAAAGAAGTAACTTGAACTGACAATAAGATCAGTACTCCAACGTATCTCGATCAGGCACCACTGCTGAGTCCCATTGCCATTTTTTACTCTTCTAATGTAATAAGTATACGAGTAATGTTATAAAATATGACGATCAAATTTAACAGAAGTTGTCCAGCCAAGCGTGTCTCGCGGTGCTATTCGCTCGTATTGTTGCCACTGCCAGTTTATCCACAATAGACCCGTGGAAATTCCATAGCTCGCAACAAAGGCAACATGGAGAAGGTATCAAACAATTGCAGGCCAACCCGTTCGTGACTCAGAATGTAGCGGTTCGTGAGCTCCGCTTAAAGTCATTTTGGGTAACTGTCACGTGCACACTGTAGCCATTATACTGCACAGACTTGGTAGTTTAGGACGTCGGCATCTGATCCATAGATATTTTCTAGGGAAGGGATTTGTTGAGATACCTTACGACTTTAAATAGTTATTTTAGTATCATAGCATAGCGTGAGTCGAAGCGGAAGAGTAGGTCGACCAGGACCTGTCGCCGAATATTGTATCTGTAAATACAATATGTATATACAATATATGTCTATACAATATATACATATATTGTATATACTTGACTCGCATAGCTGCAAGAAATATGACCTCTGGTCACGTAACGCCACGTGCATCAATATACAACATTAGGTAAAGGCAGGAATAAATTTCGCAGACGCCCATGTCATTGAAAACATTTTTTTTATAATTAATATCGGAAATAAAACAATGTAAAATTTTGCAAGAAATAAGTTCACAACTTAAAATAACGAAACTAGAATACTTATAACATAGAACCTACGCGAGAAAAGTTAAATTTTTAAGCAGATGGCGCTATGTGGTAGGTAGAGCTGGGCCAGCATAACGAGTTCTCAATGAAACCCAATTGGTCAATTGTAAAGAGTTGCTTCACTGCGTCCTGTTTACTTGTATTCGTATTGTAGAGGCCAGCTGTTCAAGGCCAGTGCTTCATATTAGTTAGATTATATTTTGCGTTTGAATAAAGACATCGAATGATAGCGGCACAGTGAATGGTACATCGACTAATTGTTACTGTTAGATATGACTATATGAGTCAGAACCATAAATTGAATAAAATGGCAGCAGCTGATGTCAACTGAATTCAACAGAAAGCAAATTGTGAGTATGGAACGACAAAATTTGAAGTCATCGAGCTGTCTCCGTATTTGCAGTAGTATTATCTCTATATTTTCTCTTCATGTACGACCATCATCACATTCTTGATTTATCACCGTTCTTCTATTTCACTTACGAATCTTGATGCTGTCGAATAGTATTAATTTCTGTACAATTTCATTATTTATGAATGCAGATTTAAATTTATTTTATACATTTATAATTTATATGTATATATTTTCTCCGATGCAAAAGCGTGATAAGAATTTTCGAATACCGGTTTTTGGTTATGTCCCTTAACTTACTGTTTTTTAATTATTTATGTTTTCATAATATTTTTTTTACGAAGACCGTTACGTCGCCATGACGTAGGCAGACCGGAGGAGGTTCATGGTCTCTTCAAGTGGTCTCCTTATAAGATAAACCTGATGCCTGCTGGGTCTGCAGGTGCTGTTCAAGTGGTCTTCTAATTTATTATCGGCCTCGAAAAATGTATCGTTTGTCTCAAAAAATTTACTAAAGGCCTCAGATTTTTTGAAACAGGTATGAAATAAGAATGTATACTCTGACCATGAATGTTTGGTTTTAGTAATAAAAATCTATGATGAGAATTGTTGAACAGATGTTAGAAATTTATTGATAGATCAGATTTTTAGTTACTAGCTATATGAGAGACCGGTTCGAACCTCTATATACCGTCTAAGTTCTTTGTTTGCGTTGGATTTCTAATTTGAATATCTGAAGCAGAGCTTGCATGTTAACACGAGGGGCGATCTCTGCTCTTAAGAACTGGTTTTTGTGCATTGAGTGTCTGCTTGATATGTCTTCTCAAGGAACTGAATGGCAGAGCTAGAAGCTTTGGTTGTGTACAGACAACAGATTGTTCGAGCCTGTGCAGTGCACATGCTTTGTGGTTGAAACATTCGTTCTTACTGCTTTCACAATCAAGCCTCTCCTTTGTCTGTCCTAAGTTTAAACCTTTCAGTATGTATTTGTATGTCAGCCGGCTATTTATAATCTTAAAATTTAATCTATGAATAGAATGCAACGTTGCTGTAAAAAATATGCACGGTAATTACTTAATTGATTTACCTAAACTATTATGTCATATTAACGGAGATGCATATTGCCCTCTAGGAATGCTATTTATTATCTAATGTTGCTCATTTCACTGAGAATATCCTAAAATAAAATATTGCTTCATGTTAAATTAAGTCATTAATACCTGATAAGTTTCAAATAAATGAATAAATCCTTAACGTCTTTCGTTCACTTGCGTTAGTGTCAGGAAGACAGTGCCATCGACTATATAGAGACAATTAAGTCAAAAAATGAATGTTGAATTGAATAAGGAATAATTTAGTCTACATATGTTATAAACTTAACAGACTGTAATCTAAGAGAACAAAATCACACAAGAGTGACGAAGTTCGCTATAATTGAGCACAAGCTTTTTGCGCACGCTGCTTGCATAATAAAAGAGTGTCGGCGAGCAAGAGGCTTCGTGGAAACTTCCACAGCAATTCTGCGAAGAATGTTTATGAATGTTGTTAATTAATGTTGTTAAGTTAGTGAACTTTTGAGAGTCCGGGCAAGTGCAGTTGGGCGCAGTTAACCCACCTCTTGACAGCAAGTGCAGTTGGGCGCAGTTAACCCTCCCCTTGACAGCAAGTGCAGTTGGGTGCAGTTAACCCTCCCCTTGACAGCAAGTGCAGTTGGGCGCAGTTAACCCTCCCCTTGACAGCAAGTGCAGTTGGGTGCAGTTAACCTACCACTTACAGCAAGTGCAGTTGGGTGCAAGCGCAGTTAACCCGCTACTTGGGACAAGTGAGGTTGAGGACAGAGGCTGCATTGTTTGATACAGACTCTCAGTGTAGAATTATTAATGCGGCTTCCGACAAAATTAATTCAATGAAGCAGAGAAATGCCGCATTAATGAGGGATTCCAATCACGTCGCAGCTTCTGAATAGATTTTGTTCACGCGAGGCTGACAAGCTATGAAACTATCACCAATAATAAGTGCTTGTCGGCTACAGAAGCGTCAAGCGAATTAGCCTGAAAATAACTCCACTAGTTTATTGCATTCCTAAATATAAAATAAGCAGACATGAGCCAGAATTATAAACATGTCATAACAGAAGCTTGCATGCAATTTTATTTCTTGATTCATTGCCTTCTATTTTTAAATATTGAAAGACAGCAGTGCTTTAAAGTCTTTATTGAAAGAGCATTGAATATTGAAAGAGCAGTGCTTTAAACATGCTAATGTTTCTCCACAGAAAGATTGAAAAAGTATTAGGAAACTCGATCGTGCGCGTTATAAATAGAGTGTAGTAATCGTAGGTTTGGGTATAGAAGCTGATGTTAAGACTGTGGGCTTGGCATTCTGCTGAAAATTTTATCATGTTGGAACTGCCTTGATTAAAACTATATAGAGATTTTAGGAACAAACTTTTGTGTTCATATTAACTTATATGATTTGGAAAACTTCAGACATAAATGACATAAGACGGATGCTAAATTAATGGTGTTGTTAAAATGTTTAATAACCGTCATACGAAATTTAGTTTCAAAATATTTAATTCTCTCTGCATGCAAAATTGTGCGATGTTCATCCAAAGCCGCGCTTAAATTGGCCGATGAAGTATATATTATTTTATTATTATTACTCGCTCCTTATTATCCTTGCAAAAATAGATATATGTATGACACACCGCCAAGCAGATTATTTTGTTGATACCAAACTATTTACATATTTTATGATTCTTAAAATTAATTAGACTTCTGCACGCCCACACCATGCACGTTGTTAATCTTGAGTTTGGGCTCTCCGTATTGCTCTCGATCGATCCTAGTCTACATCGAGAAATTATTATTGGCTTAAATCCAATAAGAAATTTTATTCCCTAAATTCGACCGGTTTTTGTATATTATATTCGTGCATCTTATATACAAAAGAAAAAAGTAGCGTGTTCCGGTTACGTCTGTCGTTATAGCCTGTGGTTTGGAAGCAGCTAGGTATAACTTCATTAGCTTTACCAGCATTAGCTTCACAAAGATATGTGCCTTACAGCCTTTTTTATTTTTTATCTTATTTTTGTTTTTATTTATTCTTCATTTTTCCTAACTTTCGCAATCGTCTGGACGCGCCGAGGTCGCGCTTGTGGTCACAGCCGCTGATGGGCTCTGAGAAAATGAAATTCTCGACCGCTTCTGCTTGCTGGTTTTGCCGAGTCTATGGCACGGAATTTGCGATGGTCACTTTAATGGTGGCGAGGCCCACCTCAGAGACGTGACTGGCACTTCGCCGCTTGCCGATTTGATAGTAAAAAATATTTAATTTACTAGCTAGTTATTAAATACTAGATTTTGTAAGTATTTAAATAAATGAAGCTTTTGTATTTTATTTTAATTTAAAAATTCAATATTTTACCATGAAATTTAGCCTGAGTGTCTGTTCCGTTATTTAAATCTTTATCTGAATATTAACGTTTCTTAAGGTTATAGTCAAGAATTTACACAATAAAAGTAGCATGTCTCTAGGGATTATATTACCCATCTGCAACTATAAATAAGTTGTTATTAAAAGCTCATTTTAATAAATTAATAAGCTCATCTATTTACCGCATAATAAATAATTTAAGCACTGTTGCAAACCAGGATACCGATCCGGTTTGAACCTGACTCTGATGTCTCTTACAAATTCATTTCTTCATGCAATTGATCAGAGCGCATGAGCTTGCATAATAAATGTGAACGTGAGAGTAAATGAATAATCAATGTAAGGTTGCTTCTATTGAATGAATCTCTTTGAAAACTAGTAGCCATGCAAGGCTTGATCCTTCACTGAATACTTTACGCAGTGAATGCGATGTGAAGAACAAGTGTTCTATAATACCGAGATCTTGAGTAACACGAGAGCCTTGGCTAGTCATGAAGTGCCTTGGTAAATACAGGCCTGCAGCTGCATGCACCTCTTTTTATATATGGCCTTGCTTATACGCTTGAGTCTGCATGGTAGTTGAATAATTTATATACTTTATTCAACTATTCAATCTTAATTTTATTGAATGATATCAAGACTCGGTTGTAGCTCTGAGTCTTTTGATTCATATTTGGCCTTGCTTACATACGCTTGAGTCTGCATGCTACTTGAATAACTTAACTATATGCCATGTTGTGGCTATAGATATGCATATTTGCATGCACTTACGATTTATTCCTGAATTATATGGATTTTTGTTTGCGAAATTTTTGAATATCAATAATTAATATTTTTATATTAATTAGTTTTTCTCGCTGTGATAAAAGATAAATTGTGGTTATTTACGCATCTAAGTCGCAACTAATGTGTTTACACAAAGACTTATTTTAAGCGCATAAAAATACTTACGCACAAGACTTAATTTAAACTCAAAGAAAACCTCTACGCAAAAGACTTGAACAGATATTGAGAGAATGCCAAGAAAATTCCCCATGTCTCAATCATGGGGAATTAACATGGGGAAACCAATTAACAATCAGAAAGTTGCCCCCGTTGCATCATATACCCTCAAGCACAAAGTGAAAACTGGAACAAACCAAATTCTCGACAGTTTCCTGTCCCCAGCTCTCGGAAAATGTGTGACTAACATTCTTCTCTGATCACACCAGCCAGTTTTCCTTGACGTCACGTTTCCTGTTACCAGCTTCTTGATATCCGATGCTTTATATCAACATATTTAATGTCGCTGCTTTCTTTCACATGATAATATCCTGTTCCAATATAATATAATGTACAATAAAATAAGGTTTGCCAAATCAAAATCGTGTAAAGAAACCTCAAGAAAATGTTTATTTTTGCTTCTAGACTCTAGAGCAAAATAATATTTACGTCGGCCTTTTGTGTTGCATTGTTGCTTTGGTTTACAATAGCTTAACCTTGTAAGTATGAGATACGAACAATGAAGACCAAACTTCAAATTGCTATATACGTTCCAAGAAAACATACGTCAATGTATAATCGCTATCGTTCCGCGCACTAACAACCTGAACAGCGCCCGGCAGTTAGAGTCTCTGTCCTCCAGACATGAGGTTGTTTTTCCAAGGAACTCGGGGCAAAGCAGCCAACCCTTCTTGTGAAGCCTTACCAGGAACTGCCTCTATATTGACTCTACCATCTCACCTAACAAAATTAAGATTACTAATTTACTTGCTCTACCGTTCATGATACTTGGTTAATCATAAAGCATAAGTCTACGATAGCATCGTCAATGTTATTCTATACTAAACACCTGGTAACTAGGAAAAATTAAAGCTGAACGGCTATCATGATATATTGTTGATCACTAAGCATCTATTGACGCATGCGATGTTATTCGATACTACACGCCGGGATAATAGAATATCAACCGACAATTGTTAATTTGTATAACTTCGTAGGAGAGGTAAGGCTCTTTTTATTAATGTTCTTTATTTGGTCATTGATTGATTTCATAAAATATCTTGATAAGTAGACTCATCAGTAACGTAATTTATGTAAACTATATATATATATAATTCCATTTTTTGTTAGTAGTACGAAATTGTATAGTACGAATATATAGTACGAATTTGTTATATTATTTTAAAAGTCGCAACTGTTAGCTAAAAGTTACCCTCATAATCGATCAGATGTCGTGCAGAGCGAAGATGAGATTTTTTGTAAATGTATTATGAACTCATGTAGAAAAAGTATATAAATCTTCAACTTCATGCGAATACTTTTAAAGTAATTTGCATCTTTTAAGCCTCACTTGTTTTTGAGCCGAACAAGCTCTTTTGAATTGCTTTTCAAGAGAATATCGTTTTAAATTTCCGACACACGGGTTAATTTAGTTCACATTTCTTTACACTCAGCCACTGTGTGTAGAAAAAAACTATGGTGCATAGCAAGAGAAGAATATTTAAGCCCAATATATCAGAGTGTTTTCACCTCAAGCTTTTCTAAACATTTTCAGAACTTCAGAATAGTTCAACATTTTTATAAATTCAATCAAAGTTTCACTAGTTGACATTCTTTGAAATTCTTAAACTTGTTAAAGAGCCACGCTTGTATAAGTGCAAGCCGGGCCACTTTTAATTAACATTATTAAATAATAGCGCGAACATTTTAATAGCAAATGATAAATTTAATGATAAATTTCTTTTATTAATGATAAATTATTAATAAAAAATATAAAAATAACCGAAGGTCCAGTAGAAATCCTGCCCGCGAAAATTTCAAGTTCAAGATGTTGCGGAAATAGTTTTGGCATTTGTTGAGTAACTTGCCCAATTATTTTTTTTGTCACAGCGACCCAGATCTTGTTTGTTATAGAGGTGGCCTTGTTTCAATCTGCCGCGTGACTCGACATATTTCATTGAAAATAAACTCTACCTCGACCGTCTTCCGGGGTATCATGAATTAAGCTTCTCTCCTCTTTAATAGCTCAGTTTGTCCCTACTTTGATCAATGAGATTATATTTATACCTAACTGATATGCAATCAAACTAGATGGAGAAAAATACTGCATTGACATTTATTCATTCATAAATACTGCTATGACTACATCAAATGAAATTTTCACGTTACATCAAATAAATTGATGTTAGGTTTGTATATTAAGAAGTTTTAGCTTTACAAGTTGAATTCATTCATTGTTGCAGGTTGCTCTATAACTACTTTCATTGATTACAGCTTCGTTCATGGATAGGTTATGAGAGCGACCTTTAACATATATAAATATGAAAATTTGCGTGCTAAAGTAGTAATGCTATTCATTTCCATAAAATATTTTCTTTAGTATTATATAAAGTAAGAAAAATAGGATCGTGTTATTCATGTCCATAAAATATTTTCTTTAGTATTATATAAAGTAAGAAAAATAGGATCGTGTTATTCATGTCCATAAAATATTTTCTTTAATATTATATAAAGTAAGAAAAATCAGAACGTGTAATTGATCACTTCACCCAATATATGCCGGGGCACGTTCGGACATGGAATCGAACGCTGATAAACATCGAGCGTTATTCGACTCCTGCTACACTCAGAACAATAAAAGACTCATTGCCGAAATAGTGACACACTTTTTAATCCAAAACGCGATCTGAGAGCGGACGTATCACTGATACACTCTTCTGCCGTGCCAAACTAAGTCACGATGACGTACACAAGTGCAAAAACTACGTCACTATTCGGAGAAAATCTTACTCATTTCTCTTAGTGTAGCCTGGCAAACAGTTGATGTGTGAGCAAGTGTTATTTTGTGTGGTTGATGTGTGAACAAGTGTTATTTTGTGTGGTCGATGTGTGAACAAGTGTCATTTTGTGTGGTCGATGTGTAAACAAGTGTTATTTTGTGTGGTTGGCCTGCGCTTGTTGATTTGCGCTCTTGTATTTGCTTTTCTGACGCAATTTTTCAGCGCGAATAATTATTCATTTTTATTTTATTTACATTAGCCTCATCCTGACAGACAAAAATTATTTTAATTGCGGGCCTCCTTTAATTGTTATCTTGTTTATTACTATTATTATTATAAGAAGGATTTATCGTGGCGACTTGTTCAAACGAACTTTAAGGGCACGTCACACATAAGATTAATAGCAAGCCAAAAATAAATAGGCACAAGAAAGGATGGGAACGGATAAAATACGATCGGAGCTAGCATCCTAACAGCAGTCAGAGAAAAGTTCGACGTGGGCCCGCTCCTCGCTCGCGTCACAGCTCAGTGACCCTCGGAGTCGGTGTAGACCACCATCAGAGGCGTTAAGGCCGGGACCCTGATCATTGACATGAAACCATTCCCTGTTTTTAATTAATAAAATCAATTCCTTATTGTTTAACGGATAATGATAACGGATGACCATGAGCACTAGATTCATAGGCTCTACGAAATAGTTCCGTCTTTAGGCGTTGACGAAACACCTGCAACAAAGGATTCAAAGTTACGGAAGACTGTTCCAGGTTCTGGCGGCGGCGACCGGGAACGCTCTGTCGCCGACGGTAGATAGACGTGTAGATGGGACGATGAGGTTCGCTGTTGATGACGAAGTACGTCGTATCGCTATTTGTTATTACATTCCCCTCGGAGGGGGGACTTCTGACGCGTGTCTGTGCGCGTCAGAAGTCCTATGGGATTTCGCGCTCCTAGGGGGATTGTTCCTGAGCGCCCCACCGCTGAGCTCGCGGTGTCTGACTGTAGGTCTCAGTTGTGGGGTTAAGTTATTATGTAGGTAGGATTCCTTACATTAAGTTATTATGTAGGTTTGTCCCTCCTTGTCACCTGTCCCTCCTTGTCACCTGTCCCTCCTTGTCACCTGTCCCTCCTTGTCACCTGTCCCTCCTTGTCACTTCGTCTCCTTGAGATGCTAACGCTGCTTCTTTCGCGCAGCTTATGCGGGCTGGACAATTGAGACCTTCCGACCCTTGCGGATTATTATTTATCCTATTCAAACTTTTCTTTATTCTCATCTCATATTCTATCTCGGATGCAGTTCATGAGATAGTTAATTGATTATCTATCGTTGTTACTTTTCTCGTTCACACCAGACTACTTTAAATTGTATTAAACCAACGTCTGTAAAGGGGGGAACAATACAGTTCTGTTTAAAAGTTAATAAATAGAAAGTCGTTCACATTGTAGATGTTACTTTTTTTGTGTCCAGGAAACGTCCACTCAGAAAAATAAATTGGTCATTTCTTCCAAATTGTGACTCACTTTCTTGTCCCGAACACAAGTAGAAAGCAGACATGGCACTGATACTGCTTTTTGCCGGGCAAAACTGGGTTACGATGCTGCACACGAGGGCAAAAAATTGCATCGCTATTTAGACAAAACCCCACTCATTTCTCTTGGTGGAGCAGCCTTTAGTTGAGCTGTGCGTGTATGTATAGACTTACGTGCGTGACGTACCAGCGTGCATGGACATGTGTGCGTGCATGGACATGTGTGCGTGCATGGACATTGACGTGTATGAGTGCATGGACATGTGTACGTGGTGACGTGTCTGCGTGCATGGACACGTGTGCGTGTGACGTCAATGTTCGTGACGTACTACACGCAGCTGTGATCTAGCATGGCGCCTTTGGCATTGAGCATTTTTGCAGTGAATTTTGTTTGACTTTCTGTACAAGGTTGCGTGACGTATTTGGCAGGGGATCTTAATAAAAAACACAATTTCTTGCGTTACTTGAAAACTGCAACTGGCTATTGGTTAGTAGTCCATGAATACTGAATAGCTTTTAAAGGCTATATATTTGCGGGTATATAGATCTCAATATTTGTTCCAAAAATTTTAGTGAACATATGATGAAACTAATAAGTGAGTTGTACATTTACATTTTTGAATTAAACCATTTATAATTAGACACTATTTACAAATGCATGGTTTAATATGTTTCTTGATAATGATTTCAAATGCGCTGTTATATAGGATCTTGTGATAATTATGTGACAAATGTTATTGGTTATATGACGCACCCACTTCTGGATGATAATAATATGCTATCATCCTTCCATTATTTTATACTCATTTGCTTCTCAATTGCATTAAAGATGATGCGTAAAACACCCAATGAAACTTCATTGAGAGATTTTCAAGTCAGGGAAAAATAAAGTTATGATGCATCTGATCAAAGGCAATATTTTATACTAGAATTTGCGCAGAGTGGTTTTTAAATTTGGGTTTATTGGCATGAATGAAGTTATTTGTTGTTTCCTGTGAACTTTCATGCAAATAACGGCTCAAATTTTTGAAAATACTTTTGTCGTTATCAACGATTGTCGAATGACCTGCACTATTAAGTATTGTCAAAGGATCCTGACTTAGAAGTTCTGACCGTCCAACGCACGCAGTGGCTGAATGAACTTTCAGGAGCGGAAATCAGACATTTCCTGCAGGCACTTGCCTTTGCTTTTGCGTCGATTGCGTCATTTATGCAGAATTTCCAATTGTACCGTCGGGAAATTGTTCCTTTTTACAAACAATGAATATTGTACAATGTAAATGTATAGAAAACACGCTAAGTTACGACGCTTCTTGGTTCCTCATGCAATGAATTATACTAAATTCAATATTTTATGGCTCGACACCTTATTGGTGTCACCCGTTTGCTTGAATTTAAAATTCGCTAGATATTGTGCGTAAATTTATATCTTTATAGAAATCATTTCGGAGTGCGGATCCAAACTATTGATCAATTTAAGCTTTTGCTTTGCTAAGTTTTACTTATTTGGTCATATTAGTATAATATAACATAATTTAATATTATATAGTATGAAATATAGTAGGTTCAGTTTCGATTGGGTCAATGAAGTCCTGTCGCCGATTCTTTAACTCCAGGCCACCTTGCTGATTTCGACCAGAATTTTCACAACTGGTAGCAGGTTTCAAACCTCCAATTCGCTGTTCTAATCTTGGTGATCTTAGCCGTTCGGCCACCCTGTGCAAATCAATATTATTTTAAAAATGTTTTAAAAATGCAAATTATTGCGGCTATATTCAAATTACTGTCAAGTGTAAATTTTCTTCCAAACGTGAGCTCGAAAAGGCAAACAAAACGCAAGCATGCGCTGAAAGCCTTGTTATGAAGTGACCAACCAACAAAGCGTGCTATCTAGACGCGGAAGTTAACTGGAGTTGCCTAGCACTACAGAAATTACGGTACTAACACTAGCATTGTGATGACGTCACAATGCGTAAAATAAAGTCACAATTGCATGTCTCGTATGCGAGGACAACGGAGAGAGAGGTTAAAGCGAGATTTCTTGAACGTTACTGTACTGCTTCAGGAAATATTAAGAATTAAGTATGCCATACTTTGTAGAATTTCTGATAGTAATAATAAATACTTTATATCCATGATGTGTATTGTGGACCTTTTATTTTGATTTTTTTAGTGGATGCAGATTTATACGTTTTAAATGAATTCTTGCAGTTGTTTTTCAACTGCAAGAATTGGTTTTTCAGTGCATTAGACTGAATTATTATTAATTACACTGACTGTTAATTAATTATATTAATTAACATTATTTCAACTGCACTGTGGTTTTTCAGTGCATTAGAGTTAATTTACTAGATCATTTTTTGCTTTTATTTTAACCCGAAAATTAAAATTACACATAATTTTACTCATGAAAAATTGCTGAGCTTGTTTTCTTTCAAGTAAAATTTTTGTCCGATGACATACGGTCTATTCTAATAGTTAAAAAATGTTGCTCGTAATAAGTCACGAGACATCAATTCAGTTATTCCATGCATGCAGTTACATGCAGTTATAGCTCTTCTCTGACAGGCGTTGTAAACAGTTCGTCTTATAGTGAAACAAATATATCAAGAATAAATGTAGTTGTAGCAAATTATATATTATATATGTAATGTAGCGAATTAAGCTTTCGAGTCCAACTAGCTTATTTCTTCCCGAGGTAGAGCTTCTATTTCTCCGACGAGAAATTTCTACTAAAAATTAAAAATATTTAAAATTTCAGGACAAACTTTTATTCTCACCAATGAGAAGACAAGTTAATTGGAAGTCTCATTCGAATATAAACAGCTGATTTTGAAATGCAAACTGATATTTTATGGGTAATGATGTTAAGTAATTTATTAATGTAGTGTGTGCAGGTTGAATCATCATTTAATATCGCTTTTTGCTGCAAGTTTACTCTTTTATTTAAGTTTTTTTTACTTAAAAAATCAGTAATCTAATTTTTAGTGAAGATTCAACAGGACGAGTTAGGTGAATCCCTTACGAATGATCTAACCGATTAATACATTATTTTCGTTACTTTCTAAACGCTGAAATGCACCACAATTCGGGGGTTATAGATACCACGGGATTCGTATATAATTGGAGGCGATGTCCGTGAACTTTTACGAAGCGCGTTGTTGTTCAGACAGCGTATGCGTCAGGTCAAAGGGTCATCATGCATAGTAAAACAGCGATAATTTTTACACTGCAAGTTCTTCGAGTAATACTCCCCACTCAAGAAAATTATTGAGTCATATTGCACAAGATTGACACACTTTCTGCATATATTACTGAGACGCCCATGTACCGGCCCAAACTGGGTCAGGATGACCCACACACGGGCATGAAGTGCATCACACTCATTTCTCTGAGTGCTTCACAACTAAGAAGAATTAAAAGTTGAATCAAAATCACAAGCTCCCTGTTTTCCATTGTATTATTATTTTTGAAGCGGCTACTTCATTTCTCAATTTTTTTTTTACGTTTTTATCGGCAAGTGATGATTTGCATATGAATCTTTGCGAAATTCTTGCAACATGAGTCCAGCAATCAAAACTTATTAAATTTAATTTCAGATCTAATTTATTTCTATTTACAAACCCGAGCACACGCAGAAGTTCTCATTGAATATCCTCGCGGTCATTAATTAATAGTAAAACTATTGACCACCCTTTACAAATGTAACCGACTATATGTATAACAAAAATAAAAAGCGCGCAACGAGAGCTCTGATTCGAGTTAGGCATGTCCTTATGTTTTAAGCGTAATTATGCGTAAACATTTCGAGTAAAGCGTGTCCGTATGTTTTAAGCGTAATTATGCGTAAACATTTCGAGTAAAGCGTGTCCATATGTTTTGAGCGTAATTATGCAAAAACATTTTCTCTTGCGTGTTTGGTGAACGTCAGTTCTGCGGTGACATACGAAGCTAGACACACGACTTTCAGATCGCGTGTAGCCTTGAACTTTGTGGTTCACTTCCTTTTATGAAGTATATATTGTTCGTTTCGCAAGCAACTTCCATACGGCTTCAGCGAAACATTCATTCTCATCCTATGGGTTCGATTATTATTCGATCAATGTTTATCATATGAGCGCAATTCGATAGTTCTTTATTTTCAAAAGAAACTTTTAATTTCCCTTTTCTTCTTCAATGCAAAAAGTTTTTAAACAGATGTATTTCCTTTCAGAGTTATTATTATATACACTTTATTTATACATGCATAAAATATGCAACGCAATGCACCCACTTACAAATACAAGCTAGTTCACATGCACACATTCACACACATCTTACGCTCTCACTTTTACCAAACATTACAGAACTTAAACTATTTCTCTAAACAGCATTGAATGCCGAAGCAGGTTCGCTCGCAGCAGTTTTAGTATAGACGCATCTAGTACGCTGTGTAGTACATGGTAATATACTTGTATTATACATGATATCGTGATCTCAACGTCTTGTTCTTTTTCCCAGACCTTTCAAGTGTTTACAAACTTTTATTTGCAATAATACCATCAACTCTTTTGCCCAATCTCTCACCAAGTTCTCCCAATTTTATAAGTTATTGGTCTATAGTTTATTAAAAATTGTTTCACGTCTCTCTCACTGTAATCGATCTATTACAGCAGACTTCCTTAAATACAGAATGCAGAATAAATTGAACTTAAACAATTGAAAGCCAGCTTGTTCGAAAGCAAATCATAATCTGTGGTTTCAAAAACCTCACTTTTTCATAATATTATTTCTTGCAATAAAACTTCTGACCATGACATGTATTGTACATGTCACTACTATAAGTAATGGATCTGACAATGCAGGAACCACCGACATGAATGGAAGATTGCATTTAATTTGCTTCATTGTCTGGAGTTCTGCGTTTTGCCTCGGTAGCACAGAATGGGAATGCTTCCTAACTGCTGTGGCGTGTGAATATCACTATACAAAAGCCAAGACATAGCTTTTTATTCGGCCTATAATTATTGAGCTGCAATTGTTGTACCCTGGGAATGGTGACGTTATACGTAAATTAAGGAAGCCGGGAGTTGTAAGAAACACATCCATTATATATATATTGTTGTTTCTACAGCAGCAGTTCTTTTCAATTTAAGGTTAAATCAGCTATTATAATTTGTTTGGTTGCAAATGAAGAAGACGGCGATGTCTGTACAATATGCATCAAGTATACAAGCACACTCAAAAGATTGTACACAATGTTTAAATTTGTTAAAACATTTGAACTGAAACGCGCATTGCTGAAAGAGCAATCACATACATTGCTAAAAATTTTTATACTTCTGGCTTATATGCGCAGCACGTAAACTATATAATAAGATAATATGAGTAATTATATTCAAGTATATCTTTAACTACAGGAAATTATCATTAAAGTCGGAATTAAGTTACTCATGTTAACTTGATTACAATTCAGACTCGTGGTGGTAAATTAAACTCAATAGTTTGGCTATAGAATTAGTCGTAACTGTTGTGTATAAAATTACATTTTATTTTTCTTATGTTACGTATAGAACCGTTGGTCTCGTGACAGCTTATGCGTGCGTACGTAGCCCACAGTATAGTAAATGCGGGGACCTTTATTTAATATGTAAAAGGTGCAAATGCGGGGACCTTTTTTAACATATCAAAGAGGCAAATGCGGGACCTTGATTTAATATATATAAGATGCAAATACGAGACCCTTATTTCATGCAACGTCTATAGCGTCTTTTTTGGGTCTGTAAACGTGACCAGGCTGAGCAGCAGCGCGCAGTGTCCTTGTTTTGAGTCACTATATATCAATTGCAACGCTATATGTGAATAAACGCGTATATGTGGGATAACAGGATAACACGCACGCTCTTCAAAATCATGGTAAATGGAGAAGCTTGTCATCATGTATAATTAAATGACCGGAATAAGGGTCATAAATCAAGACCCAATTAAGGGTCTTGATTTATGTTAAAGGTTGTTTCAGAAACAAAATACCAGAAAATGATAGCAATCCTTCTAACGTTCGACAGTACGTGCCTCTATTGAGACCTATGAATACTCGTAAGTATAGTATATATATACTCGTGTAGTAGTATACTCATAAAGCTCATACTCATAAGCTTTAAAAAATAATTGTTCTACAAAAATTAATATATCTTAAGCGGCGTGGTGCACAACGGAAGACAAAACTTTTCAGTTGGATTCCATTCTAAGTACATATAACCATAAGATGCAACAATAGAATTATAAGTTATTTTCACGATCTCAATTATAGGTCGAACAATTACGTGATTTTACAACGGTGCAGTGCATCAAATTATCTATATACTATCCGTGGTAAAAATTTACTCAATTTCCCCCTGTGATATTCAGTTCTTACTGCTGTACGACACCATGCATGTCATCACAACAGTTAGTAATAGAAACGAAATTCTCGAATTATTTATATTAAAATACAAACATGGTTTCAACTGTCATTAAATGTGTTGATGTATACATTCAACCAATTTTGCGTTGCATTCAATTTTTTCTAGATTTTTATAGAGTATATAATTAAATATATATAAACTAATAATATTAAGTAAGTATAAAGTGCTATCAAAGACCAAGGACACGAATCGATTATCGAGAATCGCAGATAATTTTGCGTTTTGAGCGAAATCTGAGCAAATTTCAACGATTGCGAATAGATAGATAACAAGATGATTTTTTATTCAATAAAGATATTTACGATTTCTTTGGAATTTCTTAGGTTCTCTGACTTGGATGTATACACTGTCCGACAACCTTTGAATTCAGTATATTTATTCTTCCATGCACTGGCCCAGACGAGCCGCTAATATCGCTGTCATGAAAGTCTCTGTGCCGAGACCAATTTTTTCATGCGAACGACCGCTGGCCATTCATCGGCCACATGAAAACCGCCATGTCGGAGGATATGCAAATCCTCCTGCAAAAAGTTTACTAGGAAAAACTCTTCTTACTGCCTATTACTTACTGCCTAATTTATTTTATGAAGTATCATTATTTATTAATGGGAACACCTCATAGTAAACTAGAATTTTAATTTCAGTATCACTCCTTTATTGTACAGATGTGCTCACGGTGACAGCCCCTACTTGGCTGATGATGTAGTGAACACTTACTGTTGGATACACACCACCTTCACCATACCTCGCTACCTGCATGGTGAGTAATAAATAACGTCAACATAACCCCCTCTTCTTAGCATAAAATTCTTGTTTGTAAAACATAAGCGAATACAAAATAAACACTATTATCTTAATCCAACCAAAGTCTTCAACTTTGAAAAGGTACACTAAATTAACCGCTAGAAAATTTTGCGAATTTCGCAAATCTGCACGATGAAACAAATTTTGCGAGATTTGAGTATTTACCAGAAATGTTTATCACAAGTTTTCCAGTCATTGGGATTTTTACTAAACCGACCGCTGTTCAACCGGATGCTGAGGGCACTGTTGGCCCAGTTGCGGGTAACATTTGCACCGCAACTCGCATCCCTTGTAATCCCAACCGGAAAACATGTCCTACTGAAAGGCGATGTATTCTTTTTTGAACTTACAATAGTAGCTTTCTGAATACCCCATAGAATTTGGTTCCAATAAAACATCCATTCATTATTTTGATGTTTGAACAACATGGAATTTTGGATGCCGGTTTATGCTATTTAATTTAATATGTTCATCGATATTAAAAACTTTGGTTTAAATATTAAAATTATTGGATTTTTTCCTAAAAGTTTTCGGGACAAGTTTGAATAAAACGCCGTTTAATAAATATTTCTCCTTATATTTATTAATGCAACCATGGCCGCAAATTACATAATATTTAATGTGTTTCGAATTGAATAGCTGGTCGTGATTCCGATCTTTCATGCCAGATTTATTTCCATCAGTATCACTTAAATTAATAAACTTACAGTGAACATAACTTACAGCAACTATAAAACGCAAAAACCTTCTCTAATAATTGTTTATTTATTGATTATTCGACCAGGAAACGGCCCGTCGCCGTATCCTGGGGTAGGCCTAGCGACGCCTACGGAGGAGATCACCCGCCACGCCTACTACCAATGGGTGCCGTTCATGCTCGTTTTCCAAGTACGTGTATTCATGGGGATATAAAAGCAATGTTTCATCTATTGCAGTTCAGACTAGACTCGAAATTTGAAACGATTTTTTTACAATTTAGAAATGTTGAGATTAATTTTCAAGCTCGTTTTCCTAGTACGAGTATTTATGGGAATATCATAGTTATGCTCTATTTATTACTTTCTAGCAATTCAAACTATGCATAAATTCGTTTCAAATCTTGTAAATACTGACGTTCCGATTAATTTTCTTGCTCGTCTTATATATGTTTTAATTCATGGAAACATTTTCGCATGAATTTTTCTACTACATTTAAAATACATTTCAAACTTGACGAAAGCCTAATCCTAAATTCGATAATCAGTAACGTTATTTTGTTGAGGTGTTTGCTCGGGGTGTGTATAGGTTCAGTTTCATTATTCTTATTGAAACTCATGGTTCATACTGATCTCTATCATGCACTTGATAGTAGAGATATTGTAAGCTCACTCCCTACTAAACTAAGTAAACCCTGTAATTATGTTAAACGACACCACGTTTCATGATATCCAGAGTGTGTATCGATATTGCTTGTTCACTTCTTACTTAATTTGTTAGGATCTGATACTAAGATTTGAATGCAATATTTATTACGTCCAGGGTGTGTTCGATATTGATACTTCACTTCCTACTTAATTTGTTAAGATATGATATTAAGATTTGAATGCAATATTTATTATATCCAGGGTGTGTTGTTCTACGTACCGCATTTGCTCTGGAAGACTTGGGAAGGCAAGACGATCCAGTCAATAACGGCTGGGCTGTCGGCACCAATTATCCCCTCAAAGGACAAGAAGGAAAACCTTGACCTGCTGCGCGAGTATCTCACCGTATCCTTCAATTCGCATAATTTATATGCTTTCAAATTCTTGTTTTGCGAAGGACTGAACTTGATCAATGTTGCCCTGCAAATGTTGCTGCTTGACAAGTTTTTAGGAGGAGCTTTTCTGACCTATGGAATGGACGTACTGAACTTCACGGAACTGGACCAGTCACAGAGGACCGATCCTATGATAGAAGTATTCCCTAGGGTCACTAAATGTTCCTTCCATATGTTCGGGCCATCAGGGTCGGTTGAAACGCACGATCTCATGTGCATCTTAGCACTCAATGTCATTAATGAGAAAATATTCGTGTTTCTTTGGTTCTGGTTTGTTCTGTTAATAATTCTGAGCTTTATTTCATTTTTGTACAGAGCATTGCTCTTTTGCGTGCCTGCTGTGAGGAAAGGGCTTCTACTGAGACGATCGAATCTCAAGTTCAAATCCACACTCAATACGCTTGGTTCTTATCTACTGTACGGAGATTACTTCATTCTCTACCTAGTCAGTAAAAACGTAGACATCATGGCCTTCACTGAGCTGCTGGAAGACTTAGCTGCTGAGTCCAGAGGCGCGCGAAATCCATCAGCAGGCTTCCCAGAGATGGTCCCTCTTCAGGCAGTAGGTGAAGACGAGAAGCCTGGCACGAACTTTCCTTCAAAGGAAGAGGTTGTTTAATATTTGGTAGTTAAATTCCAAAACTTAGAGACACAGATTTCGAATATGGAACATTTTTCTATGATAGTCAACTAATTTAAAAAGTTCGAAACACAGATTTCGAATTTGGAACATGTTTGGTTGAAACACAGATGTCTCATGCTCTGTTTTTCGGAGGGATTTACGATCCGAAAGTTTGATTACTCAAGTCGGACAAAATGTATCTAGTCATTATAAGAGAACTATACTCTATCTAATTAACTTGATAATAATAACACGAGCTTATTTTTTTCTATGTAATTAGAATTTAAATGTTGTGAATAATCTTTAGCCGTATGCCACATTCATCAAATCAAGTTAAGCAAAATTATTTGACACGTAAACATTACGAGAATATTTTATTGTTACCCAAAGAAATGAGTGAGACTTATTGTATTCTTAATCTAAGTGAGTTATTTTATATGTATCTTGATTTCTGTATAAGCTTCTATTCCTAGTTCAAGTGCAATAAACGGCTGCCTCAAGTAAAATTCAAACAAATATTTGTAATGTTTTGATATTCATTGCTTATAAAAACCGTGGTTTTTAAATAAAGAATTTAATTAGATACGTAATTTACGTAACCTTTCAAAAATTTAAAAGCAAAGAAAAATAGCCAGAAAATTCACCATTTCTTAAACGTAACCTTTCTACTTTGTGTCCATTTTAATTGCCCGCATAATATAGAACCGCTCGAAAATAATTAGGTCAATCGTGTTAAAGCGATCGTTTCGTTAACGATCAAACACATTCTCCATTGTAAATAAAACAATCTATACGCAATTGTGCACCAAAATGAACTAATCCCATGGATAAATCGCTGTCGCAACGTATCGTTTCCATGGGTATTTTGAAACCACTTGAAAATGACAACCATTTCAAGAAGCTAAATTGACGTTAAACTTCGACCGTATGCCCACTATAGTATTGAACTTAATCAGCGCATTTTCTAAGTAAAATGTATTCAGATGTTTCAAATAGCTGAAAAATTCTAGATTTTAAATATTTCTCCACAGTCAATTAAATTACATCTGCGTCAAGATAGGAAATTCTGCAAAAATTTATATCATTCGTTTTGAACATATTTCCACGATATTAATTTTGAACTGTGGAATAGTTTATTTATTAACAAAATTTGCGATCGACGCTAGAGAGTTCAGTGGTTTTCCCGGATACGTCGAACTATACAGCGAGTGTAAACAACCTGAATGACGTACACGTAAATTTCGTACTTCGACTGACACTGCGGAAAAGATTAAAAATTAAGACCATACGAGGCTGAACAAAACCACAGGAGAATAAAGAAGACCATATGAGAGGCTAAACAAGACCATACGAGACTAAACAAGATTACAAGAGGCTAAATAATTGAGACCAGCTAAATAAAACCATAGCAGGCTAAACAATACCATAAGAGCGTAAGCAAAATCAAAAGTGAACAAACAATACGGTAGTAGGCTAAACAAGACCGTAAAAGGCTAAATAAGAACGTGATTTTAGGCGTCAAATGATAGGTTTTATGCGATATATCTTAAGTAGTGCGAGAGTATATTTGATGATTTTCAACTTCGTCTAAACCCCTAAGAAGGCTCCTGCCTACTAAGTGTATGTCTCTAGCGATAAATAGTATTTTGAATTGTAATTGAAACATTATTGCAATTAATTAATCGGCCATCCTAATATGAAAGAGTTGGCTGACCAAAATTTAAAAAAAAATTTAATTAGCAAATTTAACAAATATTAACAAATTTTGAATATAACTGGAAGATGTGCAACAAAGCAGAAAAAGCTGGAAAAAAATCTCTTCAGCACAACATATGCATAAAATTTTGAAATTAATGTTGTTTTTACAATTTATCAGTGGTAAACTAACTATAAAGAACAAAGAGACATTGAAATATATATAATGTACATTACCAAATCCAGGCGTCTATTGAGTGAAAATTTCGATACTTTATAGTATCGAATACCTTAGACAACATCTGAATCCGTATAAAGTTTATACTTTCACATGCCCCAGAAATTGCAGTACATCGGAAAGAACGTAGACAAAGGAAAGGCTTTGACGACACCGTGCATCCGCTGGGATATTTACACCGGGCCTTGCAGCGATAAGTTACCGACGAAACTAAGCGAAGGTTTTCCTGTGCATCTTGATCTTTAGGTGCGACACAAAAACTTTACTCAGTGTATGACACTTCACGGACCAGAGCAAGAACGCTGCTCGACCTTCCTTTGGTCCTCTGATTGTTGAACGCGCGGACTACTTCCGTGACTTGATCGTTCCTCCGAAAAAGCTCGCGCACCTCAAGGTAAGCTGCTTGGTTTCTTTTTGTGGTATTTTAAAAAGCTTGACGTAGCATTATTTAACGTTGAAGCTTTTCCTATGCGATTAACGAATCTCAACACTGGCATTAAGTGTACTAGAATTTAGTAAAAAAATAGTTTCAAGTTTTACCAGAAGAACACAGTCTCAATCTATACCTGATCCAAATTGATTAGAAAATGTATGAACTAAGTTTTACATGCGATGGAACACAGGACGAGCTTAGTGTATCTAAAAAATATTCGTTACAGCTCCAACAGTATGAGAAGAAAATGAATTAAAATGTTAAAACTATGAAACATGCCTAATTTAACGTCGATATTTAGAATCGAGGAATGCGTTTGACTGATGACCCGTTATACCGTGCAAAGAATTTACCATCAGGAGTTTGACAGTCAAGCATAGTTGAGTAAATTTAGTAATCGGTCAATGTTCGTCTTGTAGCTCGACTAGATAATTTAAATGACCTATTAATGCACCTCTGAGTTCATTATCTTTCATATATGAATGATTTCTCCACCGTCCTGAAGTAAGATCAGACAACATCTGAATCCGATTTCTCTCGAAAATTTTCTCCACACCAGTTATAGAAAGGAATCGAGAAGCTCCTTAAACCTAATTATTTGAGTTTCGAAATTCTAATGGGTACTCAAGTTTTCATTGTATCAAGAAGCCTTTGCTTATAGTTATAAGCCACAAAATTATTCGCGTGACTTAACTTGAACAACTCTCCAGATATAGTTTCGCGATAGAATTGTGCTCAACGGGTTTAACTTTCGTGCACCTAATTATATAATTATTCTCTAAATTTATTTCAGAAACGGTAATTGATTGAAAATTTTCATTAAGTATTTAATTACCGTGTCTTATTTTAATATTTAATTACCCGTCCGAGTCTTTAGGGTTTTTATCCCTATAATTGGCTGAATATCTACACTTTAATGTCTAGTAGACCCAACAATTGTGGGCACACGGTAATCATTAATTTTATCGTGGAAGGGTAGCATTGCTTCATAAGAATACCAGCCTTCATTGCGTCCTCAAAATTATCCCTCCTTTCATATGCCAACCGCAGATGGATTAAAACGTTAATTTCAGCACCGTTTGGTATCCTTGCTTTCTTAGGAATACCGTCCTAAATTTTATTCCATCTGTCAGCCGCAGATGCGTTAGTCCAAAACGCTAGTACGATTTTTACTGGATATTATTTCTTCATTAAGAATGCCGACCTTAGATACCCTCTTCAATATTTGTAGTTGTCGGTTATCCTTATTTCATAAAGAATACCATCCTTAATTATCCTCAAAATTATTCCTCTTTTCGCCATCCACCCGCTGCCACGAAGACGCTGTAGTTGTTGATTCTACACTTACATCCTATGCTTTAGTAATTTACTATCAAAACGAAAATGCCTGTAATGCAGATCACTTCATCTTCAAGCATATCATCATGAATTACATTCTCCTAATTTATAATTCTACACTTACTATCATTTCATTTTTAACATTACATTCTCATAATTATGAGAATTACATTCTCATAATTACATCTCTTTTCACCCGCCAGCCACCGCCATGATCGGCTTGATCGGCTCCCTCGCGGGTCTCATCAAGATCCACAACTCCAAGACGCTGGTTGACGACGCTGTGTTCCGCCTTCACTATCGCTGGACTACATCGCTGTGCTTCCTGGCCTGCGCTCTGGTCGCCGCCTCCGACATGTTCGGGGAGCCCATACAGTGCCTCATGAACGGCGGCGAGGCTCCTAAACCTTACACAACTTTCTGCTGGGTCAGCTCAACCTTCACTATCAATACCAGTAATGGTGAGACAATATTTTACTTACTTTGATGGTGATAGCGATGAATATTGCCCCGAATGTTGTAATTATGTGGCTTTTTAGAATGATATTTGATATGTTTATTACCTTTAATATTTTATTTACCTACATATTACTTGAAAAATATCTATAAATCTGCATAATTACTGGGAAGTTAATTTTTAGAAATTACAGGAAACAATCTATTTCGAATTTTCCATCCAGCGAGAAGCAACAATTCTTTAAGCCACAGTTATCGAGTTACTCTAATGAATATCAAGTTTCCATATTCTACAAAAAAACTACAGTATTCAAATAAACATACTTCAAATCGCCATAATTGTATACCTTAAACTATCAATGCTTAAAGCTGGACATAATTTTTTGGCAACCCATGCAGCTGACGGTGAAAGTGGACACTACGAGTCGTACGGCAGCAACTACAGCGGCACCGGTAAATACGACTCAAAGACACACGAGAAAAGAATACATACTTACTACCAGTGGGTGCCTTTCGTGCTCTTCGCCCTCGTGAGTGTTCCGTTTCTACTGTGAACATACATATATTACTTTTATATATATATATACATATATATATTATTACCATACAATGTATGCAGACGAAACTATCAAGTGTGTTATTAATAAAAATTACCTGCTGTACGTCTGAATATCATTCGTCCATTTTATGAACGCACATGTATTACTTTTATTAATATATATTTATTTACCCATTGTATACGTATGATGTGTATCAAATATATATTTAATAATTAAGGTAATCTGCTGAACATCCGGATATAAATTAGTTTAGGTTACAATAACTTCTGATGATTCTGTTAAGTCAGATGAAACCTTAAGCTGACATCGGTCAAAGTTAAACCCAGATTTAAATATTTTTTCCTGGTTATGGTTCCATGCTGAGCTGTTGGGCGATAAGGAACGATTGGTCGGTTATTTTTGCTAGCTTTAATAATTGAAGGCAATTTAATTTTGATTCGAAAACCACAACTGGGTGTGATTATTTATTTCGATTCGGCTATAATAATCACCTATATAGGCCACCATTGCCTAAACAAAGCTGACACAACTATATCATCATAATATTACATTATGTCATTGTATTTTTGCTATTATTATTTATATTATGCCATTAAATCATTATTATGAGTTATTATCACAGTATATATTTGTGACTTGCAGGGTGCCTTGTTCTACCTGCCTCACCTCATCTGGAAGGAAATTGAGGGCAAGAAAGTCGAGTGTTTGCTACAAGGTTTAAGCGTCATCTCGATGGACGACGCGGCACCCGCCAAGAAGATGAACATTGTCAAGTAAGTCCATTCAAATGCTTATAGTTTTTAACTGCTATTTCAAAATCTTAAAGTTTTTAACTGCTAGTTCAAACGCTTAATTTTTAACAGCTTAGTCCGAATGCTTAGTTTTAATAACAGATACTTTGATATTTTTTTCGGTCTGAGAACATACAACTGAATTCAAGGTGTCAAGCTTAGGTTGTAAATTGTAACGTACAAGTTCATGCTTGGCTAGACTTCTATTTGGCGCTCGAAGTGAAAATAATATACCGTAAAATTATGAAGACGTACACAAGTATGATGTCAGTTCAGATTAAATTATTTGGTAAAAATCAATATATGGAGGATATGTAAGTTACGCCTTATGGTAATTATATTATAGAAATATTAGATCCATGCACACAAGAAGTAAACTTTATTTATAATGTTCATGAATTATACAATATTAGCTCAATTTACCACGATATTGATTTTTCAGGTATCTTTTCGCTTCGCATGGTCGCCTGAACAACAGGTATGCATACGGCTACTTCTTTTCGCACGTCCTGAACCTCGTCGTCGTCGTGTCGGCCATGTTCATCCTCGAGAGCTTCTTCGGGGGAGTCTTCTTAGACTACGGATCTAAGGTATTATTTCAAATATTTGTTCGTATTCACGTCGTAGCAGCTTAATTAATTATTAATAAAATATTGGGTCAAAAAATTTCTTTAGTTTCTTTTGTTATCCGTGTAAGAATATTTTCTCCCGGCCTTTTGTCAGTCATAACTTTCTATGAATTCAAAGAAATTTTGGAGTTACCTATTCCATTTCATTTGGGCATATGAATCAGGTAGCAAATGTTTTTAAATGCGGATACATATTTATGGGTCAACTCAAGTGTTAATCAGTTCTTTTATTTTATAAACGGTTTTACTGTAAACTTCACAGACTGTGCGATATCTCAACGGCCACGCGGATGTAGCACACAACCCTCTTATCTTCGCTTTCCCTCGCGTGGCCAAATGCCATTTCAGGTGAAGGAATGTTGTGAAAATAATTTACGCGAGGAATTATATGCAATTTTTTAACACAAGGGATTATATGATATTACTTTAATGCAATGCACGATCGATAAGTTTGAAATTTCAAATTTATTTTGAACGAAAATGATTTCTTATTCTATGTATTAATAACATAGAGTTATATCAATGCATGACATGCAGTGCATGATCGATAAGTTTGTGTATATATACACAAACTAGAAGAAATTATTTTCTTCCAGCTAGAAATTGTTTTCATAAGTGCAGCTAGAATTGTTTTCATTAGTTTATAAATAACCTGCAGGTAATATCAGTCTGTCATCAATGTAATTTTGGGGAAATTCTCCAATGATACATAAATTTATTTATGTCGACGTTTTTCCCATATCAGGGGTCATAATTTCAAAATTCGCTAAGTGAACATAAGTACTTACGCTCTAATTTCTCGTCTATGATTGGTGGATTTTGCTTGAAAGGCCGTCAATGATTGGCTGATGAACTTACGATCTCTTAACTTTTTTTGAAAGTATGAGCCCAGAACTTGTATTTTTGAGCACAGACGACACCCTGACATAGATAAAAATCGTGGACCCTAAAAAGTCTGCTTCGTAGACTTTTTATTTATATTTTTATTTGTATTTTTGAGCAGGATGTACGGTCCCTCTGGCTCGCTGGAGAACCACGACTTGATGTGTCTGCTGCCGCAGAACATCATCAACGAGAAGATCTTCCTCTTCATATGGTTCTGGCTTCTCATCCTTACCACTGCCACGGCCATGCAGGTATGTTTCATTTCTGTATTATTCAGTAATATATTTCCCCTATACATCATTTAATAACTTTTCATTAATTCCTCACTACGATGCATCATTTCCTTGGAATTCATTGATTCATTTACCTGATACATCATTTATTTATAATTCAAATTGATTCCCTGTGACTGTACCTTCAAAAATAAAAAATATTGGAATTTTTAACTCTGCCATTCAATCACTGAGCGTTTTTAAAGTTAAACCTACCAATCACTGATTAGGAATTTTCCGATACGTTTATTAGAGCGAGTTCTGATACCTATAATTTTAGCATCCATTGATCTAGTTCCCCGAAGTATTTTCGTTATCTTCATATATAATAAATTGTTTTCAAGTGGATAACGGAATTGACCGCTAGTGGCTCAGATGATTCATAACTTATCTGTGCTGTCATCTTGATCGACGGCTCGAAAACTATTGAATATATCTGGAGAAAACTTGTACAAATAGCTACAATCTTCTAAACATCTTTCGAAATTTTCTTTGGCGAAGTGAATTTTTCTGTTTAGCATAGCATAATAACTGCGTCGACTCAGAATAATTATCAACCAAAAACGAAGTATATTTAGGGTACCGTGCGTGAGAGGTATATAGATAGCCGTAAAGGTAGATTTCATGCCCGTAGGTATAGGTAGTTTTTAGGTAGAGGAATAGGTAATTTCTAGGTAGAGCTATAGGTAATTTTAGGTAGAGGAGTAGGTCATTTTTAGGTAAAGGAATGGGTAATTTTTAGGTAGAGGAATGGGTAATTTTTAGGTAGAGGAATGGGTAATTTTTAGGTAGAGGAATGGGTAATTTTTAGGTAGAGGAATGGGTAATTTTTAGGTAGAGGAATAGGCAATTTTTAGGTAGAAAAATAGGTAGCTTTCATGTACTTATTTTTCGAGAATCTATGTTTCGGGGATTGGCGCTTTACCTTCTATATTCCTTCCATAAAACGCTTACTGCTGATCCTAAGTTCTTCTTTCTGATGTCAATGCCATTCATTTTTTAGCCAAGAACCCTTTTCAGTTTAAATTTTGAATTCATATAGTGATATTGATGTTTTCTTATTCATATTTAGTATTACTAGTGAATTACCTAATCAAGTCTGAAATGGCTTGATGGACAAAGACGTATTTAAAACTTAAGTTGAAAGTGTCATTTCGTATGCAGCTATTGCCTTCATAACATGATCGGTCTGATGCGCACGGCGCCCGAACTTCGACATCAATAAACATGTACGGCACGCACCAGTCCAGTGAACGGGAGGCCAGAAATGAGCTGGAACTTTGTTATGTACCGAGGTTATCTCAAGCCTAACTATTGTCAGTTTGTAATCCAGTATTATCCGCAAGTTCGACGGTGAACGCAAATCCTAGTCAATCATCACCCCAGTTGAATAGTCAAAGAGTATTGGATAAAAAAAGTAATTTGAAATTTAGTTGAATTTCATTTCGGTAATGACAATTGAGTCATTTTCTTTCTTGCTTATTAATTGCACCATAAACATACCTAAAATTTAAAATTTATGCGTGCGTATATTTCTCTTTTTGCTCCTGAAGCCATTAGTTAACCAGGAGCAGTTGGAAGGAGATGGATTTATATCCACACACAGAAAATATCAAGATGTACAAGAACTGTCACCAGTAAGAGTGATCTCCATAAATTTACATGTATTGAGAACGCCTTTTGTTCATTCAAGATGCGTTTCACTGTGAAAACCAATATTTACTTTGCAGATCGTGTACATCGCAGCCATATTCCTCAGTCCATTTTTGCGTCTGAAACTTCTGGAAACATACGGCCGGGTGATGAGCGATGCTCAGCTTGAGGACTTGGTTCACAGGACCTACCTCGGGGACTGGTTCCTTCTCAGGACTCTGGGCAAGAATGTTGATGCTTTGACATTCAAGGACATTATGCAAGAGTTGGTCAAGATGATCGCGGCACACTCGTCTTCAGGATCAAGAGGCGAGCCTGTGACCATGTTCAGTCCACATGCTCCCAGCTACAGGCACTTCAATATCGACGAGGAAGATCCTCTCGAGCACAAACGCAGGATGGAGGAAGAAGACACGAGAGTCTGAGTCAAATGTAACTTTTTTTGGAGCCTCGTTAATTTCTGGGCCAACGTTCTTGACTTATCTTGCCTCTGAGGGAAATTTTTGAGCACAATTCCATCTCTTATGAATCTCCAGGAAAGTTTAAAATTTTTGTTTCGGTACACTCGGAAAAATGGATGGTTCATATTGTCGAAATAGCGATGCACTTTCTGCACGTGGCCCCGACAGGCTTTTTGCCGAGCAAAACTATGTCAGAATGATCCACATAATTGCAAAAAGAGCATCGCTATCAGGACTAAACTCACTCATTTCTTTGAGTGTATGTATATGTTTTACGGTCAAAGGGAGGAATGATAGACTATGCATTCCTCAATTCTAGAATATTTATCAAAAGAATTCAAGAGTATTATATGATAAGTTATATTCTAGAATATTATATTAGATTTGTTTTATACTTCTAGGTAGTATAACTCTAGTGGAAAATGAATCGATGAATAAAGGGTTAGTTATTTCTTCAGTTTCTAATATAAATCGTTTTCTAAAACTCGTTAGCATTCAAGGAATCCAGTGAGCGTAACTCTTATTGTGAATTTAGTTAAGCGAGATACTTTGCGTCATTCAGAAAATGTACGAATATTGTTATAAAATGTATTACTATTTTGAGGATGAAAATTGAAAATGGACCTGTTATTTCTGTGGGCACAATAAAAATACATTAAATGAATGCTACAATAATTAATTCATTTTGAAAGTTTTTAGACTCGCGTCCTCGCGCGTCTTATCGATGTTCGCTCCCCTATATATGGAATTGTTCCATGGACATGCCTTACAAAAATATTACTCGGTACTCACTGCAGTGAGTGACAGAGAGCGCATTTTCTCGTCGACGAAAACGTGGAGTCACGGACGGACAGACAGACGGACAGAGTACGGACAGACATAGCAAGCACAATAGCGCCTTTTTTCCATAAATGAGAAAATACGTTAAAAATAGATTTCGTAAGTCCGTCAGCCAATCACTGCCGGCTTTTCAAGCTAAACCCACCAATCACAGACGGAATATCAGCCACTATGTGTACTTGAAACATGTTGTATAAGTACGGCCCCTGGCTACCCCCACTCCATACTCAGGGTCTCAGTTGTGGAGTTCTTGTGTATGTAGGAAGAATCACTTGCACTTCCCTTTCTTGTCTCTCCTGCCGGTGGCCGATGTTTCTTAAGGCCCGTTCACACTAGGGGCAACACACGAGAATCAAGTGCCTCAAAGCGCATGCAGAGGCGCTTTGCAGCCTCTGCATGCGCTTCTTGGCCGATTGACGAGCTAGCGATTGACAGGGGCCATGCCTCATGCAACACACGCGCGGCGCTTAGTAGATAGCTATTAAAGAATTGATATCAATTGTATGCTTAAATCGCAAATTAACTAAGAATTTAAATTAAATTAAAAATTTATATCAAATCAAAAATCTAAATTAATTAATTAAAGAAATTCAATTCGTTCTATGGTTTCAATGTATTAATTTGTGACATTTGGACTTCTGATTTGTGATTCTAGATTCTACGAACTGACGATGAAGCTGGTCTCCGAAACGTTTTCTATGTATAAAGATATGAATTTTGTGGACTATTCTTTGCTTTTAAATTCTTAGTTAGTAGATAGCAGTCTGTGGTCTAGTAGTAGTAAGGTTGATTGAGTACACTGGTCCGGCACACCAAATGTCGACTAACACCACTCTCGTTTGAAGTAACTCTAGTAAGAGAGCCTAATTGATCTTTATAGAGGAAATGAATGCATATGGAGTGTTCGTTCAAAGGAGTACAAAAATCGAAATGCAAATGATGTAAGTTATTTCTACATGACGTGTTTAGTTTATGTGATTTTAGCAACTCCTGATAATTCTGATAATTTATGCATTACCGTTAAGCGATTTCAAATGATGATATGATATCGGTACGAATATTAGAACTTTTTATTTAAGAATAGACTATTTTTTTACAAACTGTATCTTTTTGAATGTGCTAGTTCTCTAATTATGATGCCTATGCTAGATTCTCGTTTACAACTGGCATAGTGCGAAGAATGACGGACGACAGCACACACGAGAACAATGGCCCACAGCTCAAATTCGGTTACATCCATCCTCATTGACGTCTAGGTGGCAACTAGTGTTCAAACTTCAAAGCGCGCGCCGCGCGGTCTCAAACTACCGAGTACAAAAGTAGTGTGAACGGTTGTGCGCGGTGAGGCACTGCAGCAAACGACTCAAAGCGCATGTCGTTGCCACTAGTGTAAACGGGCCTTTAAACGAATGTCTAGGTTTCTGTTTCTGATCACCTTTCACTCCCGTGTTGTTAGTCTCTCCTTCGTATTAGCACTTTTATTCTTTATACTTAAGCGTGATAAATTTTTGTGAAGAATTATTTTGATTCGCGAAATTTTGGTGAGTATCAGTACCTAAAATCTTACTAACTCGTTATTAACGGCGAGCAAATATTAGTCCAGAGTTCTATAATTAACGTATCACAACACGGAAGCCTCTTGAAGATGGAACCAAAGTTCGCACGGTGTACGCATTAGTTTAAAGGTAATTTCTACTTTAAATTTACGGGTGTTGAGGACGTTCACATTGCAAGGAAGCGATGCATATTTTTATTAATATTCCAAACGGAAGTTGTAACATCTATGAAACAAAAAAAAATTCTCGGGGAAATGTCTTTTTAGACAGAGTATTTCTAGCACCATCCCTGCCTCCCCGATTACACCTGGTCCGGAAGGAGGTACGATCCTAAACGTGACATTCTTAAGACAGGGTTCCTAGAACTCCGGCCACCTGTTCTCTCTTGAATTAGATTTTCCCTCCACGGCATGCAGTGCGAGACACGCTAGCACTTGACCATTTGTTTAGCTTTATTAATAACATTTGTTATATATTTTATCGAGGATATGAGATGGAAATATTTACTTCTCCTACATACCGTCACGTATGGCGCTATTGAGCTTATCAGTTACTTGACCTTATCAGTCGAGATGTAGACAAGCAAACTGCGTTCATATAAACCGAAGCAACAGACGCTATCGTGACAGTTGTAATCGCTTACAATCGAAGCATGCGCTTCGGAAACGAAGTTGCGTCATGCGCATAACGGTTATCTTTCAAGGGATTTTTGGATTGACAAAAAAAATGAATTATTTGGAGTACATTTATTTTAAAAACAGGCTGGTACTAGAAACTAATTCGTAAATCGATTTATGACAGTTTTTTTAAATGAAATATTCTGTTGGGGCGAATGCAGGGAAGGGACTTGAATACTTATACCAAGTTAGAATATTGCTGTAAAGGGAGAGATTTCACTAATTAAAATTATTGGTCCAATTAATTAATGTAACGGCATTATGAGGAGTATTATATATACTCTGGCCTCGAGGTCTGCTGATAGCTGCTATCATTAACGGAGAGACAAGAAAGATACTGAACGTTTTACTAAGATGTATTTTCTTGAATAGAGTTCCACATTCATTTCGAGTAATAATTTCCTTAAATAAAATTATCATGAAAGTGACTAGATATTTTTTTCCGTTAATAACTTCAGTTTTTCTATTTAAATTTAATATTGAAGAATTTTTGATTTACTTACTTTGGTAGCATTGGATGCTCTGCGTGCTACGTATATGGGTTAGGGTTGTTCCTTGACAGTCTGGCTTCGCAATTTATTCATGCACATGACACCCCTCAACACTTTTTTTGTGGCGGTCTGCTTTTTGCTTCAGTCGTATTTATTATTGATCAGGCCTTTGCACTTAAATAAGGATGCTCATGAATCTCTGCTTCCTTGCGTTTAAGTTTAGAAATATCGTCATCATCGTGTACTCCACTGTCGTTAGAGGAGGTTCGTCTTTCTTCCCTGATATGTTTCGCCAGATAGCGTACAAATTCACTGAACATAGCAAGGTCCATGTTGTCCGCGAGTTGGCTCAGCAGAATGTAGTCACCGAAGTCCGAGTCATTGAGAACGATTTCGACGTCCTGCCTGGTAGCCAAGTTACCCAAAAGAGGCTCGAAACTTTTCATGTTGTGGCGCGGGAAGTTGAAGGCTCGTAGCTGAGAAATTGGGTATTTATAGTTTGCATTTAATGTGAATTAATTAGGGTTAATATCGCAACCCATAAGCTATGGTAAGGTAGGTTCCGTAATTTAAAATTTCGGGAAAGACACTCTAAAGCATTGGTTCTAAAGTATTGATAATTTCGGACATAAAATGATGTCGTCGGTCTACAAAAGAATATTCTAGACGTTCACCTGCTGAAATTATTACCATAAGTTTAATTTTGCTGTTAATCAAAATGTTACTATGATTTTAATGAATTTGGCATTATTTATAAAAGCTCAAAATAATGAATTTTACACACACCGTAAAAACTTTTTCCCGGATGGGGCGGATGAAAGATAAAGATCTCAGGATCAACCACAGCGAGCTGATCACAGCAACGATCACCAGCCAGAACCACAGCATCACGTACACCTGCACTCAAAGAAATGAGTGAGACTTTGTCCAAATAGTGATGCACTTTTTATCCAATATCAAATATATTGGATATTGGATAAAAAAATGTTGGATATTGGATAAAAATATTGGATATTGGATAAAAATATTGGAAATTCACTTTAAAAAAAATATTTGATATTGGATAAAAATATTCCCATTTTATCCAATATTTTTATCCAATAATAGTGATGCACTTCTTGATCTTGTGTGGGTCATTCTGACCCAGTTTGGCCCCGGCGAAAGGGCGTCTATCAGCACTTAGTTTACAGGAAAATAATTCGTAAATGATTCATGATCAAGGGCCATACTTTCAAAAAAAGTTAAGAGATCGTAAGTTCATCAGCCAATCATTGACGACCTTTCAAGCAAAATCCACCAGTCATAGACAAGAAAATAGAGCGTAAGTACTTACGTTCACTTAGCGAGTTTTGAAAGTATGGCCCCTGGTCATTATCTTAGAGCAGGAGAGTCCCGATCTAATATTTTTAAGTTAATTTTGGAGGTGCAGAATTACCGAAAAGATCATCATAACTCGTTACATTAGCAAAAACTTGCAGTTATTTCTGAGGTAGAAAATGCAGCTGGAATAATTATAGTAAAATAATATTTATTATTTGCATTTCCAATCACACAACAATAATAATTAATAATAAAGAATTAAGTTTTCAAATCAAATAAAAAGGATTTAATGGGTAAATAACAAAGCTCGTTACTAATTTGTCTCGTCAAAAAAGAAGAAGAGTTGAATTACTTGAATAATAATTAAATATTGAAGAGTTAAATAACTTTTAATGGCAGTCTGCCCAGTCCCACCTTCTCGTTCGCAATATTGGTAGGCAGGAGGCACATGATGTCCCGCTTCTCGATGGTCCCAGAAGGACCGTACATCCTGAAGGAACACTTGCCCATGGTGGGAAAAATTTCCGACATAGGATCTGTCCTGTTCTCAGGGTCCATGTTGGTCATCGCGATCACCTGGCATTGAGGAGGCCGGATTATTAAATATAGTTAATACTTCGTGACTCGGTCAGCTCAACCCACCAATCATAGACAATAAATCTCCCGCTACGTGTACTTAGGTCGCTGAGTGTACCTAGGCCGCATCGTGTATATAGGCTGCAACATATAACTAGGCCGCTACGTGTGTTTAAGAGGCCCGTTCAAGGCGCTCAGCAGCGGTAATCGTCTATGGGTATTCTTAACTATGAATTCGACAGATAACTCCCCTCATAAATAAGATAAAAATCTGAAATTTGGAATGCTATCCTGGCTAATTTTTTTCAATCTGTGGATATTAAGATAAATTATATAAACTTTCCAGTATTTACATTTCGATTACGACCAGTACATGCTAGTGGTTCCCCGCTACAACGGCATGCCAATTATATATAATCACGTGGCGTTCCGTCCCTCTTCCTTACCCTCTTCTTCCAAGCCCCTCCCCGTGTGGTTGAGAGGGGGTGATTTTAAAGGGCAGTGACTTTTGAATAACAGTCTTCTGTTGTTAGTTTGTCAGTTGCGACACTGGTGAGAAGATGCGGTTCTCTAGCAAGCAACATAAAAGTCCGAGACTGGTTCTCTCAGCAAAACGTATAAATAAAGGACTACAATTAAAAAGATGGAGGTAAGATTCATGACAATCGTTACTCGTGTTGAAAACATATTTTTATAACCTGATGATTGCTGCAATTTATTGGCACTGAATAATCATTCATTTATTTCATTATACTTTTCATGTGCATTAAAACGTAAACGTAAATGGTCGCTTTCGTGCTCCATATTCTATTGTTATTGTTCGATGCTGAATTTTTTCTTTTTGTTTGGTTTGCAGAAAACAACAACAACTCCTAAAAAGTCTACAAAATACGGCAACAAGCGAAAAAATCCTCGAAAATATTGATCAAACATTAAATTCCAACCTCGATGAAAACATCATCAACAACGCAATGATGGAACAGGGCGACGTTGATGTTGCGAAAGATCACTTCACTTCTCTCAATGATATCCTAGAGCAATTTGAAAAAGCGCTAGATAATTTATCTGGAAGGAGGATATTTGATGTAAAAACGCTATTTATGGATGTATGTAGAATGGCACTAATGAAATAAATAAAATCATAACGAAATAATCCGTTTGCAACTAGTAAAAATATTGGGAGCGATATTAACGATGGTGTTGTTCATGAATTCATGAGTACATATTCAAATAACGTTGATATTTCAATGTTACAAATTGTAAATTAGTTAACATTGCTATGTTACAATATCTATTAATGAATGATACCCGTCTGTCAGTCCATCAACAAATTTATATAGGAATACAAAGGAGCATGTAACTATACAGTACATCCAATAACTACACAGTGCAGCTAATAACTATACAGTTATGAATAGTTATAGTAGGTAGGTGAGGGGACGGGGGACGAGGGGACACGTACACTGCACTCTAGACACTGCCATGCGCCCACCGCAGTAAATCACTCCTCAACCCTCACCTACCTCAGTCATCCGTTCCACAGTTGTTCTCAGTTACACAATTCTGCTGTTCTCTCGAGTCTATACACGCAAAGTTCTGCTTTGGTAGCGTAGCGCGGACGTCGAAAGTCTGCGAATGCAACTGTAAAATATAATTTGTAGATAGAATTTTTTGTATGTCTTTATTGCTAAATTTTTGACGGTATTTTTACAGCGCACAGTATATGCCGTGACAATTTGGTACGGCGATACCGTACCACATCCCTCGGCAGCGTTGTTGAGGCAACGATAACCGGCTGAGATAATAACACAGAAGACGATTGAGGTAGGGGAGGATATGCCAGAACAATTGGGAGGTAGGGAGGGAATTGGGTAGAGCGTCATGGGTTTAGCGCAGCAGGCGAATTCCTCAACTCTCCGTTTATTTATCCGTTCTTTCCTCCCCCTCTGTTTTGGGGAGGAAGGAACGGCCTAGGCCAGTTCGGCCTAGCTAAGAGAAGAGAAAGCTCTCAGCTGCCTCCCAAAGTAACCATGTGATTATTTTTTTGGAAATCATTAGATAAGTGAACAGATCGATGTCAGGAATGTAATTAAATAATTTTATCGACTTACACTTTAGTTTTATGGCTTTGTTCAATGTGCGAACGTATTTTCGAGCCAGCCAATATTTGAGTAAGAAACTAAATGATCGTAGTTGTAAATAATCATGAACAGTGTAAATGATCAGAATAGACCGGTGGACAATGTTCGCAGTGCACTGAATTTCTCCTGTCGGCAGCGAACGGTTTATCTATTAGTGAAAAATAAGCCGCTGTCTGCAGTGAAGATGAGAAATTTTGCGCTAACTCGGAAAATAGAAAGAATTTAAATACATAGTAATTAAAATGTTTGTCTCGACGTAACTAAAAAATCCATGCACAATTAATGTGCAGCTCATACTTCACTTTTCTCGCGCACCTTCGGCCCCGTCACTACGCTGCCAGACGCTGCCTGCCGCTGAAATTTACAATGCTCTCGCACAGTGTGCCGAGTTTAGAGTTGGAGCGTCCGTGAACGGGCCTCTTAAGCAAGTTTTAGTAGAACGGCCCCAGTACTAATGTTTTATTTCATACGCAGCCGCCGTGCGTGATCAAATATTTTATTATATGCTACGTACGCAATAACAATAACAGATTTAATTAACATATCACTTCTTCCAAATAGTTATGCCTTTTTGCCATTGTGTGAGTCACCCATGCAGCCAGGCTGTTAATTTGTCAGGTCTGGCCAAATTTGGCACGGCCAAGGGACGTGGCGTGCTGCATGTAGAAAATGTGTCCTCATTCGGACTACATGCCAAATCATTTTTCGGTTTAGCAGATATTAGTTCTCTAGCTAGAAGGAAAATAGTAGGCAATTTCAATTGATGTATTATTAGCATTTTTATTAGATAAACTTACATAGAATAACTGACCTTGACACCGTAGGTCAAAAATTCCCCGCCCAGGAAGAAATTGGTGAAGAAAATTGTCGAGATCGTCACAATCAAGTTGAGAAATTCACAGAAGATGAATTTTGACGACCATCCCTTGTGGGTGTGCAACGAATCTGTGATGTAAACTGCAAGAGACTTAAACCTGCACAAATTAATTAGTTAATTCTTGCAGTACACGCAGGAATTTCTTGTCACCATTCTATTCTTTCTAACAAATTATGAAAATTTATCCATTGTTACACCTATAGCAGCCGGCGTGCGCAAAATAAATAAGCCGACACTTGAAAATTAAACCTTAATTCGAAATGAAACTTGTCACAGATTTGTTTTTTGGATTTCTTACTTCTTACTCACCGTAAAATTAAACTTTTAATTCGAAATGAAACTTGTCACAGATTTCTTATATGGATTTCTTACTCATTTTCCCTGTTGAAGTAGTTGCCGATGGTGCCCGTTTTGCCTGCTGACAAGAAGTCGACAACAGACAAGTTCTGGATGATGCTGCGGAACAGTCCGCCCTCCCAGTGCTTCCAGATGAGGTGGGGCAAATAGAACATCGCTCCCTGATAAGACAAATTGTTTACATTTATATCTTTACATGAAAAGAATTTAAAATCGAAGAAATCCCCAAGCAAGTTCGCCGGCGATTCAATGAATTCATTCATTAAAGATATAGTGAATTTGCTTGTGTTTTATTTATTTATTTATTTTCCTAATTTTTGGTGAACTAGCAATATAAGCAGGCCAATGAAATAAGTGATTACAAAGAATGAAATTTTATTACAAACTTTTTCTTAATTTTAGCATTCATTTTAATCATGGTTATCTCAATGGAGGGCTCTATCATAAATTTATGAAAATTTTATAAGTGAAGGAAAAATTTTTTTAAATTTTCGGACTTATAAATTAAAAAAATTCTAGTAATTCCGCAGTAATGTATATATTTGTGCTCTTTAATTTTTGTAAGACTAAAATAATTACCTGTGCGACTAGCACGAAGGGCACCCACTGGTAGTAGGTGTGGTATGTGACGGCGTCATCTGCGGTGTGGGGGCCCACGCCTGGGTGGGGCATGTCCACCCCGACCTGTTATTGTAATCATTATATTATAGTTATAATCATTGTATTATAGTTGTATTCATTGTATTATAGTTGGATTCAAAATTGTGTTTCTGTTGTATTCATCGTATTTTTGTTGTAATCATTAACTTGCTAACATGATCGTGTCTATGTGAATTTCTGTGGTCTTTGAAGCAATTCAGAGGCAGGAATATTTCTAGTAAACTATGATAGGCAGGATAATTTCTTCAGGTTAGGATGAACGTGCCGAATTTGTTTAGAAATTTATTGTGATATCACATTGTAGATTATACAGTATGTAGTTGTCCGGAAATCGGTCTCCGAACTCTCCTGCTTTGTGGTTTACATGTTATATTGTACGCTTAGTACGTCAGCTGCGTCACTGGAAATCCGGTTGAATCACTAGTTTTTAAATGACTTATTAATCTTACCACTTTCCTACATAATATTCAAGTTTATATATAGATCAAGTTCAGTGCCTTAGCGCGTTGAAATTTTTAGTAAATTTGTCAAATTCCCTATTAATTGCGTTCGACTGTAATACAACATGCTTTCTTAATTGTACGCTGATCATGACAGTTGTCTGTTTTCGCCCTCCTTAAATAACCTTTGAGTTCATGTTTTTCTTGTTTTAGAATACAAAGTCATTTGGACGTTACATATTAGGGCTCGTTCACTGATGCTCTATCATCTGAAGGAATTATTCAATTAGAAAAGAGTTACACTGACAAATAAATGTTCCGGAATTAATGCATTGGGCGACGAAAGCATATCTGCAATACGAGTTCGATGATAACTATTAGACCAAAGCATGAAAGAAACAATGTAATTTACGCGCTCTTTCATATCTGAACTTCCTTCAATGTCCGCAAAGAACTGACCTCTCCGTAGTGTAGCTTGTCGACCGTGTAGGTGCCGGTGATGTAGCAGTAGCTCTGCACCACCTTTTGTAGCGCTTCGTCGCCGGTTTCAATCATACAGATAATTTTCTCGCCTGCCACACACAAACTTGAGTTTGGTATCAAGCCTTCTAAATAATAAATATAGCTATACTACTAATAAGTACTATAATGCGATGGTTATAGTCACTTTAATATGATTGGGCTAATAATGCTTCTTCTTTATACAAGTGCGATTATAATGACAGAGAGTGCATTTGATTAAAATTTATATATATTTATGCACATATTTAGACATTTTCATGCATAAACTTTTTGCTATTCTTTAGTTGCTTCTATCTATAAACTGTATTCTCAAATAAGTATACAGTAATGCGAGATCAGTTGAGTTATACATTTTTTTAAAAGAAAACTGCTTTTTGCTCACATATTAGCAACGTAAATTGCTGTCTATATATGCACATTACATTATTTTAGATATGTACGATTTGAATTGATTTAAGCCTGTACATTCGGAATTTGATTTAGTGCAAAATAATACTCATGATCCAACTTTGAAAGAGTTTGCTACCAAACAACATCATGTTATAAACGCCAGCATTTTAAATTAAATTCTTGCCAGGATACATTTTCAACTTTGATCATCTACTTATGTAAAATTGAACATAATTACAGAGTTCGGCCAAATGACCAATAGTCCTATACGAAGAAAAATGCTGATAAATTGTTTTGGGACACTGATACGGAATGACCTATAAAACCATTCTTATTAACATTTTTTTAACATTTATAGTCATACCGACGAAGTCATAGAGTGTGGACAGTATAGCTCCTGCCATGAAGAGGATGAAGGTGTAGCGGTAGTGCAACCGGAACACCAAGTTATCCACCCGCGGCTTAAACTCCCCTTTGATCTTCAGAGCCGAGAACGCCTTCCACATCTGCACGAATCACGATTTAAAGGCATGAAAATTTAGGAATCAGATAAAACAACACGATTTGAATATCAGATGTTGCAAAATATCATCAACTTTGGTGACGATTTTACGTGGCTCACGGTTTTTGCCAGATGTTGTTATTTTGTATTGTAAGTTAATGAGTGTTGAACACACCTTGACTTAGATTTATCTTCACTCAGGCTATATATGTAGGAAAACAATCAAATGTATTATAATTTGCTTATTTCCAGTAACAACATAAACACCAACACTGCACAATGGCCACTGATGTGCAGCGATGTTAGGTACGCTGTACTCAGGTATATGCTATCTTATCTTTCTTATCTGCCTGCGATCCTTTGCTTATAAATTGTGAACGTCTCGACATGCAAAGTAATGGTAAATCATAAAATGGTGAATAGTATTTAATGATCAATTACTATTAGACAGTACTCGTCATTATTATTATTACTATTATTTTTTTCTCTGCTAGTGTAGAGAATGATCAATTATTATTATTTATTATTCATATTACTATCATATATGTTTTTATTTTCTTCCCTAGTGTAGAGAATTTTCTGAGAACCTTTAAAAACCCTGAAAATGTTCAAATTGAACTTTGTTCACTTTGTTGGTACAGAATATACTGTACAGCATTCAAGTCAAATACATCCTTAATTGCAATAATCTATTACCATTTCAAAGAATCCAATTAAATTCAAATGAAAACATCTATTTTTATCCCAATGTTTGGCAAACGAGTGAAGTCACAATGTTTTTGCTGCGCTCAAATTAAATTTTCAAGTCAGACGGGAAGTGCCCGGGGTTGGAATCGGCAGGAACAAACTTCTTACTTTACATGGGGATTTAAATTACTTACTATAGGATGAGAAAATTGAAATAGGCTCGGAAAATTGGACTATAAGTGCTTGTTTAATATAGTAACGTCAGTGATTTCATTACTGCGATATAGTTCGAAGATCAGTAAATAAAATGTCATTTATAGCGTTTTAATCGAAAACGTGCATGAAATGCAAAATTCTGTCTACGTTACATATCGCCCAATTGTAATAAAACTTGCCTAATTGTGTGTGTGCGTGGAATAATAGTTGGAGAAAGCATGCGCAGTTTAATAGCATGTAAGGTAACCTTATATCACTTGGTGGGTTGCCACCGCGACAGTGACGTCAAACAGACGATATGAAATATTTTATTTGATTTGCTTTCGGTCAGAACAAATTTTGTGGGTAATGCATTGCCAGTCTTCCATTCCAACTTTCAATGATTTCAGTATTGTAATATTTGGTGACCATTTCAGTCTAGTCAGGGAGATCGTACCGTTCGTACGGACGTGAGAGGTGTCATGGACTTGTGTTCGTAAGGAAATGAACGAATTGATAGCGCCTTTTCACGAATATATAAATATATCTATATTTTTTGCAGAGCCTCGTCAAAATGTGGAACATAGCAAGTAGGTGCCAAAGTTGGCATAAAAAAGTTGGCAACATAGGCAGTGCCTGATACTATGATACGTCATGCGGTCCAATATTGTGCATCGCGATGTAACGAATTACAAGGATTAATGGACCTTCATTTTACTAAATTATGCAGTACAGTTCGAACTTCAGAAAATTACAAATGTGAATCACTCAATATTCGTAAATATGTGCAATGTTGCTCCTGAAAGTTTTGTAGGTTTCACTTATACACAACGAAATGCCGTAGTTAGGGCCGATAAGCGACGAATTACTTTAAAGTGACGTTGCTACTACAATTTCTTTGCAGAGAGTGATTCATCCTACACGATTCGTCTTCTGGATGACAACAACTCCGAACATATTGGCTCAGAGTGTCTTTTATTACAACAAGCCAATACATAATCCAGAGTGGATGGTCAGAATAACAATCTTTCTTGAATTATATTATCATTTAGAAGATTTAAGGAATTCAAGTGATGCAACTTAAATTGGTTGACAATTCATTAAGCAATTCTGTGTATGGATAACTATTGTTATTAGTCGCTTCGTACGTTTTAGGAAGGAGTCGCTTCGCTTCGCTCCTACAGAGTGCAGACTCCTGCGAGGTCTTGGAAATTTGTGTACAAAACGCTTCCTCAGTAAAGTTATATTGAAGTAAGGAATTATGGCCAAGATTAATTAAAGTAAACATTAGAGGTAATTCTTACATGCGAATCCTTTTAATTGATGAGTCTGTGCCGGGTGGAGTTATACGATTTACGGCATGCCAGTGCAAGCTTCTGGTTTATAGTGGCGTGCCTCAATAATCTGATGCTCACAGGAATTACATTAGGCACGATTTTCTGCTGGTTCATGCGACTTCAGAAACATTCATATTATTGATTATTAAATGCATAAAAAATTCCCTTGATGACTGATTTATCTAAAAAATCAGGTATAGATATTGCTTCCAATAAATCAATGATATTTTTAAACGAAATAATAATTTTTAATGGGCTGAGTGTACGTCTGGTCATGTCTTTGTAGAAACATGTTGGCGTTTAGTACCCACCCACTACTAGGACCGTTCTAGAACTTTTGGGGGTTCCTGACTGCTCCATTGTAGCAGCAGGACCGCTTCAGCGGGAGCCGGTACGAGGCTAGCATTTCCTTGTTGCTAAAAGTCGCTTTATGCACGAACACCACAAGTTAATACTAGTTATTCAACTTATTCGTAAAGTTAGCTAGAGAAACAGCACCTCAGTGAGAAACGGAACCTTGTAGTCCATTAGATTTTTCGTAAAATTCTCTTGCACGCGTCAGTTATATGTTAAATTATGAAGATTTCAACGAGTCGTGTAAAGAGATCCCTCTCATGCGGCGTGTCTCATTGCTGGTTAATCCTAAGGTGGGGGTGTATTTGGGGGATGCCTCCCGGAATCCTGCCAGTGCGTGCGTTTAGTGCGCTGACAGCTGTGGGGCGAGTAGGTGTGTGACGTTCAACTCTGTGATTCTCTTGAGAGCTTCTAAGCTCCGGCGGCTATGGCGTTCGCATATGTAGGGTCTTTAAAAGACCTGCTTGCTCGGGGTGAATTCCCAAGTGAAAGCAGCATTTTTCGCCTTCATTATCAATTCACGACTGCATTGTGCATTGGTGGTTCTATATTCTTAACCGCGAACGAATTTTTTGGCGAAACCATCAACTGCATGACTGATCTTGAAGCCAATGTGATCAACACTTACTGCTGGATCAAATCCACCTTCACAATGGATGATTACCAGTACAGGTGAGGAGAAACTCATGTCGCCGAATATGATTGAATAATTAAATAAACAGTCCAGAACAGATATCGATCCACGAAGAAGCGCGGAGTTACGCGAATTGGCCGAATAGAGCCTTAGAGGTAGCGTACATTTTTCATTTTTTTTTTTTTTTGTATCTGCTCAATGGACAAAAGATTACTAGTTATAAAGGGCGTTTGCGCTTGTAAGTTTCCAGAAACGCACAAAAAGTTTATACCTAAATTTGCCATGCTACATACTGCTGAGTAAGAAATAAGTGAGACTAAAGACCAAAGTTGATTCCTCACAATTAGCCTATATATCATTATCTGTTGTTACTAGAGTACCGTTTTAGCACCGATTAGTCCTATATTTACTTGAGGTATCAAATATGCATAGCTAACCCCTTTGAGGCTTTCTACTTCAAACATATTGATGCTATTGACTTCTTCAGAATTTAATCCTGGCCAAATTATTTTTTTTTTTTGAGAACTGTGAACACCGTCAAGTCAAGTGCCACAACTAAAATAAAAATGGATGATTTGCCAATATAATGTTTATTTTTCTTGAAATATAAGGCCAAGTGTATTACTAATAAAAAGCTTAGTCATTTTTATTTTTTGTATGTTCAAGCACTTTCCTCGATTAAAATATTTCAGCTAGCATTATCACTAAACACTAAAGACTATGTACAACATGGTACAAGTGTACATGGCATAAGCTTTTTGCTCAGACATCTCACTCTGTTGAAATAAAGAGTTTTGGTATCCCATTTACACAGTAAATTAAATACTTTGATATATTTTTGCAATCCAAGAGCTGAACTGTTTCAAATTTTGATTTAGCCTATGTTGCATTTTAAACTGGCCTAAAATTGCAATTTATTAAAAATTTGGAAGGATGCTTACTAAGCTCAAATGTGTGACAGTGTGAACTATATATATGTTGCACTTGCCTATTTTCCAGCTCTTGATGTTCAGAAGACATTATTAATTGCTTATAACATTGCTGCCTGCATGTTGTTTGCAACAACTTTGAACATACACTCTTCAAAAATACCCAGGCATTTAAATTTAATGATGATGTTTGGGGTCAAAATTTAATTACTGAAAAATCATTTCCATTTTTTTCTTCACCCATTAGTAATATATTTTTTCATAATGGGATACAGAAGACAATTTCTCATACTCTTATCAAGGTTTAAAGGTGGTTTTGTTGCTGCAATCACTTAAATATTTAAACAGGTTTGGTTAGCAAAAGCTTGTAAGAATTTCATCACTGGGTCATTCTGATCAGGAACATTTGGTACAAATTAATGTTGTTCACAGGAAAACTCATTATATTGGAACATTGGTTATTTAGTTTTTCCACATTTCATACTCTTTTTCAAGCAGCCTACCAGGATGAGGTTGTTTTTCTTTTTTAAATATTGGATCTATGGTTATTTGTGAATCTATTTCATGGGCGGTTTATTATGGCTTCAAGGTTCATTTCATTTACAATCCATGCATCTCCCCATCATGTCTTGGCTTTTGGCCTCTTGGCCAGGTGCAAAATATATGCTATTGATTTGTTTTTATTATACAAGCCTAAATTAAATAATGTAGTGAATTTTCTGCTTGCTACTTCTTATTTAATGCAGATACGTCTGGAAATATTCTGCGCTGAACTAACCTTCCACCTAAAATTAACTAGCTGAAAATTGTGCTTGGCTTTTAGGCAACAGTTAAATTATGCAGTGTAGATAAATTCATTTGAATGTCTCATCATTGCTTCTTATTTCAGCCAGTTGATGCGCCTTGTCTTTTGTGACTTGATTACGATAGGTACTTTTAAGATATTGCAGTTCAGGGTAAATTGGAGCAATGGCTCTGAGATATGCAGGAGGTTTGAAGGCCTTCCTTGCCCGGGATGAATACCCGAGCGAGAGCAGCATATTCCGCCTACATTATCAGTTCACCGTCGCAATGCTTATTGGATCTTCAGTGTTCCTCACAGCGAACGAGTTCTTCGGTGAAACTATTTCCTGTTTGTCAGACTTGCCTGGCAATGTGGTGACCACTTACTGTTGGATTAAATCCACATTTACGATACAGGATTACCAGTACAGGTGAGATTTGAACTAATGGTGCGTGTGAGTAGCTTGTCGTAGTTTGGTTGTAGCTTTGACTGACGTAGTTTTTCTTTTAATGCGTAGCATCACTCCTATTTTTTATCCCTGTTTCTGTCGCAATAAGCGAAATGCAATGTTGCTGCAGGACTAGGCAAGCCCTCAGGTTTGCGGTGGTTAATCTTTTATCCTACGGTTTGCGGTGGTTAACCTTTATTTGTGTAACGTCCATAGGCTTATTCAATCCCCGAATAACTGGGAAGAGAGCCACTGAATGTGTTGCTAAAACTAAAGTTTGTCATACCCTGGTGCCCCAACTTTGTTGTACAAGGTCACAGTAATTGTCGAAGTTCTGTGAATAGTATCCTGCATGAATTTTTTTTGTGGTGGATTAAGACTTCAGTATAATTTCATTGAAGGACATTACCATCGGAATTATTTGTTATACCCTCTTCAATTTACCTTGAAATTTTGTGTGAAAAACTGTATAGGTGTGTGAAAAATAAATTATCAAAATCTTTCACGATTGTTTATTGTTAGCTCAACCTACATTAATTACCCCTGAACCCAGTCAGGCAGCAAATGCATCGCTTTCGAGTCCCACTCAGTGGCGTTAGTTCGGAAATAAATTTCAGCTAACGATTTTACGTTTCCGCTTGCGAACCTCATCACTTTCCGTACTTATTTTCTTAATTATTTGAATTAAAACTGCGCGTCCTAACTACACACGCCACCCATGCATTCACTTGATTAGTTTTACACGCAACACGTGTAGAAATGCGTTCAACGTGTGGAGCAAATGCACTTCCTTTTTCCTTCTATGTAATAATCTTGTACGGTATTGCTCTTTAATTTCATTTAATCGACATTGCGTATTTGAACACTACCTTTATTGACTTGATGTAGATGCGTGCTTGAGTCTGGAAGGACAAATCTCTAGTTTTCATTTTATTTTCGGTTCTTTAATTTTTTTAGAACCTCAGGTTTTGACGTCTGATTATGGAAACTGCATTTAATGCTCATTGTCCGACTTAGTCATGCCTAACTTAATAAAGTGAGCTAACTTTTTAGAAAACGAACTTCACTAATTGGGACTGATTAATTCTATTTAAATTAATAATTTAGTATACGTCTTACGTACACAAACTCAATACTACGCATGTAGGCTTATGGATGAAGCGCGACCAAATAACCAGTTAGAATGTTTACACCTTTGTTTGATGTGGTCTCCGAAACTTGCCGGATTGCTTATGAATATTTCATTTTTCAGAACATGACGCAGAACATGACTATTTTAGTGTCACGAGACTTTTTTGTGATAATCCTCTGACTTGACACAGTACACTGATGTATTACTGTATGATCACGTAGCCTCAGCCTAGTAATATAACTTTATTATATCAAACTTTTCAAATATGTGTAACTTGAAAATAACGTGTAATTTTTCATTCCAGTCTCTTCTTCGTAGCATATTGTTTACCTCTAAGCACACTTAATTGAGCTAATGCTTTTTAAGAATCGTAGTTAATTATCTTTTATCTTTTGTTTCTTGAACTTTGTATTATTAATTATTGCCGACCAGCTCAGGGAGTGGATATGAGCTTATGTAGGGCACAGTTTCGTTTTTAATAAATAAATGTCTTTAACTTTTTATCCTTTTCCTTACTTTAACGTTTCACTCTGCCGATTTTCGTTCCTGGAGGCCTTACAACCGGAAATATTTTGGAGTATTTCATTTTTTCTTTATATCGTCGTGAAATTTCTTTATCCAGCTTCTCACCAGAGCAGTTGACGGAAATGGACGAATCTTCATTTTAGACATGATGTACAACATCAGCATACCATCAATCACAGAACGAAATGTAACTCGAATGTTCTGGATGAATGGTATCGCAGAGCAATATTGTTGAAATGTCGCGTCCGTGTGTACAAAATTTTATCTTGAATGTCCGTTTATCACAGATTTAAAGTTTCTCTATGAACTTGTCTTTGTCATCATTCACGTGCAATTCAGCTATTGTTGAAGATTGTTTAAAGATTTTCAAGCTTCTGCTCGCCGCTTACTAGTCGTATATTTTGCTGTGTCAGCTCTACTACGTTGCACGCTTTTGTCTTGCATGCCTTCTAAGCTTCATGTTAGGATAGTACTAACGTGCATGTGCATGCTTAGATAACCATATTAACTTGTGCACTGTTTTATTACATAGTTTGGCTACTCTCATATTCATTTTGGTATTTCATTCATTCATAATATTAATGTGCTTTTATTTACTAACGAATTTGTGAAAGTGTTCCTTGCTCAGTGACATGCAAGAAATTTTTTGCACGTTGGTGAATATTTTTTTTAATCTAAAGTATTAATTTAATTATTATGAAGATCTTCTGAATTGCCTAAAGCACCTGTTAAAAATTGTCCATCTAGCATTGTTAATTAAAGTCTATTATGAATTTCAAAAAGCATCAAAAAATAGCTTAATATTTGAATTTTTTCATCGTGGTTCGCAGACATTACAAGCCATTTCAGCTTTAGTGTAGTTTCTCATGCAGATCATCTGATAAATTCATACCGTCATAATTCTTTCGAAGTTTACTGAAGTTAAGTTCGTTTCAAAGTTTAGTTGATTCTGTAGTGGGGTGACTACCATGACGAAAAACAGAATGATATTCGCTCGAGATTAAAGGTATCGCAGATCAATTCAGTTGAAATTGCCCTTCTAGTTTAAATTTAATCTCGACCGCCCGTTTCGTCAATATTGACGTAACGGCTTAAACTTGAATAAACTAAATTTTAAAGAACAAAACTTGTTCATTTATCAAATATTTACGGTTGAAGTTTCAAAGCTCCAATTAGTGAAGGTAATTTGATCTTTTCGATGATCGCTTGCAATTGAATAAATAATTTGTTGCTTTAAGGATTACTCCAAAAATTATAGCTCCACATTCTTGTAATTTGCTGTTTTAATGGACGCTCAAAACTAATAAAAGTAATTGGATGTTTTAATCGATATCTCCAAATTAATTTTTGTAATTTGCTGTTTATAATGATAACTACATGTTAACGGATGTAATTTGATGTTTATAATGATAGCTACATGTTAACGAAAGTAATTTGCTGTTTATAATGATAACTACATGTTAACGGAAGTAATTTGCTGTTTATAATGATAGCTACATGTTAACGGAAGTAATTTGCTGTTTATAATGATAGCTACATGTTAACGAAAGTAATTTGCTGTTTATAATGATAGCTACATGTTAATGGAAGTAATCTGATATTTATAATGACGAACATTTTCGTATAAATGCTTCCTCAGAGAGGTGGGCAAGTCGGTAGCCCAGCCAGGCGTTCTGTCGCCCGAGGGATATACTGAAGAAGAGCTCGAGGCCAAGTGGACGTTCCATAACTACTACCAGTGGGTGGTGTTCTTCCTCTGCTTCCAGGTCAGTGCTTTATTTCTAGACGTTCTTATGCTATACGGACATCATATACACTGTATACTTTCGACACGTTATAATGCAACATAGGAATTATACTCGTTTATACTGTGTCTTATTTCTAACGCAACGGAGAAATGTTCTAACTACATGATTGCGGCATTCGACATTGTACGAATAGAAATTTGTTCCATTTGTTTTTCCCGAACTCATGTCGCTATTTCTCCTGGCTTGACATTTGTTCCTGAACGTGGTGAATGATTATTCTATCTCGATCATTGAACACTCGAGTCCCGCAGACTCGGGTAGTATGTATCAAGATATATATTTAGGACAGAGCCCCTCATTTTGACAGGTTTTGTTGAAAAGGAAGCCATTTTTATAGAAAATTCCCTTGTAGCTGAGTTTTTCTAAATTTCTAATAATGGTTACAATGATAGGATCAATAAATCTTAATATTTCTCCAAAAAATATATTTTTAAAATCCGCTGACGCGTTTTGCTCATCACTGAGCATCTTCAGGGCTTTGAAAAAATAAGGGAAACCCCTGACATTTTGATATCGTAATTTTTGAACATTTTATAAACAAAAAACGTGACGTATTTTATGTTTTATTGTTTATCGTTGCTGCTAATTGATATTTATCCTTGCACAGATATTTTTAGTAAATTTTTGTGTATAGAACCTATCCTATAAACTATAAATCGCACATGTTCGTTCGTTAGCAATAACGAGAAACTGTTTTTAAATTATGGCCTACCCTGCAATTCCGTAAAGATTTTCACAATAATAAATGTTTTTAATGATAGTGGCCTTTTTAAAGAAATTTCGAGGCTACTGCGTTTGTTACGAAATAATGTTTTTTTGAGAACCTGAATATGTACTATCAAAACTTTCTTAAATGTACGCAGGTTCCTATTAGTGCACTTAGCGGCCTATCTCTCGTCTATATATCTCTACACGAGATATATACTGCCGTATATATATACTGCCGTATACTGCCTATATCTCGTCACGAGATATATACTGCCGTATATATATACTGCCGTATACTTATACTGCCTATATCTCGTCACGAGATATATACTGCAGTATATATATACTGCCGTATACTGCCTATATCTCGTCACGAGATATATACTGCCGTATACTGCCTATATCTCGTCACGAGATATATACTGCCGTATATATGTATATACTGCCGTATACTGCCTATATCTCGTCACGAGATCGAGTTACGATCTCGTAATAATTTCCGATAGTACGACCCCTGATCTATCTTCGCTATTATTTCTTTGTTGCAATCCTAACTTGAAAATGTAAGTATAGTGTTTTATTTGCATTCCGAATCATGAGTGCTACAAGAATTAATTCTTCCGTTTACGAAATTATAACTAAAGTATGCGTTGAATAATCGACTTGTGACATCCGAATTCAAAATTATTTGCCTGTAATAATTTAATTTTACCCCTTTGATTTTGAACATTGCATCGATATTGTAAAAGGTATTTTCTAATGGAAGAAACTGTATTTTTGATATTTAATTGATATTTTATTGGTAAACAGCTAAGTACATGTTATGTGAATTGATATATTTTTAAATATTTTATTCGGTGGATAATATGCTTCCAATATCTGCTGACATTATCATTTGAATCACTTTCACCATCATAAATTGAAATAAGTAAATAGTAATTATATAATAATATATACTATGTAATTGAAATTGAATCAACATAAATGATATAGAAGTAACGCTCGTTGGAAATGACGGTTGGTACAAAGGTAGAGGTGGCGCAGAGATTGGTTAGCGATGGTGATCGAAGATACCGGCATTTCCTATGAGAGGGTGACGGGGCAACGTGGGCGACTATATATATATATGTTTGAAGGTTAAGCTATGAGTCTTTTTAAGGTTGGTCGATAGTCGCAATTATGCTTGTCAAGTAAGGTTTGTTTTCAGTCTAAAGTTTGAAGACCTTTGATGCTTACTAACTGGAAACTCCTCGATGACTTCTGGGCGATGCTATAGGGAGTGAGTCTCGTAACTCTCATTCTATTCTTATTTTCGTGAAATGTTACGTATTTTAAAGAATGCAACAGAGTCATGAGATGCAAAGAAGTATAGAAATGCGATTGATCAATTGACGTGTGCAAAGTGCAGTCATGAAGTTTTCAACATCGTAAACTTGGCTGTTTGTTCACTGAAACGAGCTTTCAAAGCAGAATTATGTTCCTATTGGGCTCTTTCTACGCCAGCAACTTGTATGTTTTTTGTGCCTCGGATTCTGCATCACCTGACTAACAGCGCCTGGTGCAGCTGTCTTATAGTTCATCCAGCCCATGTTAGTGCCAACACTGGACTTCGTTAGAATGTTTCGACTGTTCCTGGATCTATTAACTGCGCGGCATCAACATTCCGACGTTCCCGGGTGCCTTGTTCGTGACGTATTATTTTGACATGGCAGTGTGAGATATTATGATGAGCATAATCACATCGTCTTTGATTCCTTGACTTCTTTAACACGTTGACTACGTATTGGTACATATGCGTACCACGAAATGTATTTCTCCAGAAGGTAGTGGTACATAATTCAGGTTGCCTAAAATCGGCCAAATCCGAGAACAAAAAAGGCCGATAATTCAATGTATACTAGTTTATTTGTAGATTCCGCTATAAAAATTCCATTTATTTTCTTTTTGCAGTATTTAAAATTTAATTAGGAAGTACCCCTATCATAAATTTTAGCCGGCCGACGCAATTGAGAAAATCTAAATAACGGAATTTGTCCGGAAAAAATGACCGTCTGGCAACCCTGCTTAAAAACAGTAAAAAAAATGAAATAATAGTACAAGATGAAGCAATCGTAGTCAACGTGTTGAAATAATGCAGTTTGATGCTAAGTAACTATTAACCGGCTTCTACGTTAGCCAACATTGCGTTATGCTGTCATCTTTGTTGAATAGAGTGTATCGTGACCAACCTCTGATTTTATTGTGGAAAAATATGGTTTGACTTATAGGTTAATGTGATTGGTTTGATGTAGCGCACGTTCTTGAATTAAATTAACTTTTAGGTCACACGTTGACTCGGTGATAAAATATTCCTCGATTTGTGACCCGAATTTAATTAATTTTACTCCTTCTTCAACTGGTTAAGCAATAACTAATAGGGAATATATTATCATGGTTGTTATGAAGTAATCTGGGACTCTGGTATCAGTGATCGCTGTGAAGCGTGGCGCACTCTAATCTTTCGTTGCGATAAGAATGATTGTCTCGTAGGCCTATAGCGTGTCTGCGAAGTGCGAGGTTCTGCGGTGTGTGCCTCGCCAGCCACCTTTTCACCTATAAACTATTTATGAGGGTATAGTTGTACAAGATGTTTATATGATATACAAAACTGTGGTATTTGCCATCAACGGTTTTCTGCACCAATGAACAATATATATGTCTTTTCGTTAATATAATAAGGATAGAACGTTAATGCATTCAGATGTATTCCTGCAGTTAGTAATTCATTTATTACGAGGCATGGTAATTGGGGCTTTCTTTTTCTAGTACTTTCTTTAGATTTATAGTTCAATCGAATGATGATGTAAACTTTTGATTAATTTTTCTATAATAAATATCTAGCCCTGTGCTTGGCTAGGTTCCCTCTCGATTAGATTTTAATACACAAAATGAACGTTGAGTCGTCAGCTGCAGTGGAAAGAGAGGCAGGATGATTATATATGAGAAACAATTTCATTGTTGCATGGACGTGTGCAGTAATTGCGGAGATATGTGCCTGAGATTAACTGCTAAATAAAATTCACTTTGCTTGCAAATCCTCGGGATGTTTGGCTGGACACTTTATCTCGCCATGGCACTCAGCCGTTTAATATACTTATAAATATTTTCAAGGAATTACATTGTTCTTGTTTTTCAAGACTGCGTTCATGAGTATCTAAAGTAGTTATCTTGTTATAATAGTTTCTTTTACAATATTATATTTTACCTACTAAAATTAATCTAATTTATTTTTTAAAACCTTGCATGAATGTATTAATATTGCTTATTTTTTTTGCAGGCCGCCTTGTTCTACTTACCGAAGCTAATATGGAACACCGTCGAGGGGGGACTCATGGGAAGCATCGCTAACGGACTCAACAAGACGCTCTACAAGGACGAGGATGTCGGCGACAGAAAGAAGGTTGTGGTCGAGTATATCATCACACATATAAAGGTGAGACCTACAAGAAATTATCTATTTATGTAACTCAACTTTACGCGTGGTTCTGTTTTACCGCGTCCATGTAGGAAGGCGTAGTATTTTTTTCTGATGAAAAATGTAACGTACCAAATTGAGGTCCATAAGAAATGATCCATATATGAAACTCAATCGTACGCGTCGGTCTATTTTGTTGTGTGTGCAAAAACTTCATTTTCAGTTATGATGATAAATATTTTTTGTATGCATAGAAGATTCTGCGACTTCTCCCGGGCAACTGGGAAGCTATGCAGAGAAAAATTGTTGTACCTGTAGACGTACTTATAATCGTCCTTCTTTCTAAAATTTAATTTCAAACAGAATTGCAACTTGCCGCCTGGTTTCGAACTTCGAAATAAGGCGGCGATTTGAGAGTTAAATTAATTGTTTTCTCGCACTGAACTGCCAAGTTGGTTCACATTCTGATTTTCAGCCTTAGTAAGCGGCGATCCTTCCAATAGAAAAATAAATATAAAATATATACTAGACTATAGAATTATATAGAAGACTATACTAGTCCCTTTTGTTCGCATATTTTTAAGTGTTGTGAACTGTAGGTTTAACCCTTTCGCGACTGACGGGACTTCTCTGTCTCAAGCCACTAGGTGCAAATAGCATTGAAGACTGTAAATGTATCCCAGACGAATGGGTTATAACCGATTTCTTTTTCACTTCAGATGCATAATGGCTACGTCTTCAAATACTGGGGGTGTGAATTATTCTGTTTCGTCAACCTTATTCTGCAAATGTACTTCGTGGACACATTCCTGGGCCATCAGTTCCTCACCTACGGTACAGAGGTGAGCTCTCACTTCTCACTCACGTCTCATAACTCAAGTTACTGCGAATGATGAATTGCCTAATGATTGTAATACGAGGAGGCTTTTTCCAAGTAGCCTTTCAAAATTTACTTTCCAAGGTTCATTCCATGTTTTCCGATTTCAAAAAATGTGTGGGAAATGGACATAACTGAAAATTCTACGAACAGGATATGATGCAAATGCATCAGAACGATCCTGTATCAATGCTTTATAACGTGTTTTCACATGAACCATTACCGTAAATTGATGTTACAAACGCGGTGAGCTGTTTTAAAAGCAACAACCGTTCATGCAACATGGCATGTGCTGAAATCGAGCCCAGGTCAAACGTCAAATTCATGGTGAAGCTTGGGTGGAAGAACGGCCCAATCATTGACTCGCTAAGTTTTCTAAGTTTATGGTAATAAGTTTATGGTGACAGCGCCTCAAATGAATCAGGAACCTACAGATGGATTAGTCGTTCCATAAGCCTAAGAAATGAGACCAAAGATGACCTCTTTAGAGACAGGCCTCGCACATCAGTTTGTAGGAAAAGCATTTATGTTGTTCGTGATGTTATTGAAAAAGACGGGCGAATTACCACCGAATCAGTAGCAGACAGCCTCAGCATCAACATGGGTTCCGCACGCATAATTATGTAGGACAGTTTGAGACTGAGCTCTTTGCTCGATGGGTTCCTTGGCTGTTGCGCCCAGATCAGCAGACAAAACTTTATCGAAGCAGTGGCTGTTCAGGGGAGGAATAAGCGGGTCCGTCATAGCAAAATCTGAGCGTTCAGGAGGGAAGGTTATGGTCATTGTCTTCTGGGATACAGAGGGGATCTTGTTAGTTGATTTCTTAGAGAGGAAGAAAAATATTACAGCTGTTTATTATAAAGAGATATTGATAAAAATTTCACTTAGACCGTTTTTTTCAAACTGTTGTGTTGACAGGAACTTTTGAAACCCCTTCGTTAAGGTTTGGCAAGTAACTAGTCTACACATTTTTTTCAGAGTGCAAATATCTACAAACTTTCACGATTCTATCATTCGCGATTAAGTCATCTACTTTGAGGGAAGTTGAGGGAATTTGGTTTCTAGTTTATTGAATGGAAGCCATAATTTTGCATTAAGTTATCAGTTCAGCTCTGCTGGAAGCAAATAATAGCTTGACTTACTGAAATACTGATGACTCCTTGTACCTACGGGAAGCCTTATTTTTATATTTTGATCCGTTTTAATCTTCTTCGTTTCTGCCCTGTCGAATTATCCTGAGCTACATTCCATCACGCTCAATGAATGGAGACTTGAGAGATAATGTAAGAACTCTCGCTGTGCGACAGCTGTAACGTACGTCAGCCGTATACAGGTGTCCTTTTGCTGCTCAAGTCTGATGAAGCAGGTGTATATGTCGCCACACTTTAGCATTTTTACTAGAGTGCAGTCTAGCGAACTTGCAGGCATTTTAATGGAGCTCCCAGCATGAACGATCTGTGCTCGGTATATATTCTACAAAATTGCGCTTTGTGCTAGAACTTGGCAGTCAAAATTAAGTTCACTACTTGAGAACCTCCAAAGGCATGCATGGAATTTCACTCTCGTTTTATCGTTATTCATGGTGAGTCACCTTGGGGAACTTACCTTTCAGCTGCTGCTGACACCTCGTTTCAATAGCTCGGATTCGTTGAGTTAATTTTACCCGTGGTCTGGATCAAATCGTATTATAATTTTGTAGATTTATGACGTTATAACTTGACTTTTTTGTTCACTGTTGGCAGGAAAGTCAGAGCACTTCATTCATTATCTTGGTTCTGATTTGAATTGCTGACCATGTATTTTGCGGTTCAGTGTATTAATTTATGCATTCGCATTATTTCATGTACATATTCTGTTGGTAAAACGGCTTTTGCTTACAGGTGGTGAACTACAGCAACATGGATCAAACGGAGCGCGTTGACCCGATGATTTACATATTCCCTCGAATGACGAAGTGCATCTTCCACAAGTACGGATCCTCGGGCAGCATTGAACGGCACGACGCCTTCTGCCTGCTGCCGCTCAACATCCTCAACGAGAAGATCTTCATCCTGCAGTGGTTCTGGTTCATTTTCTTGGCCACTTTGTTCGGCCTCCTGATCGTCTACCGTATCATGTTGCTCGCATTGCCTGGACTGAGACCGCGAGTCATGCACCAGCACAACAGGTTAGTGTCATAGTCACTTGGCCTTTTATATAACAATTTTTTCATAATGATATTATTTAGCATCGACTTAGATTCATTAGAGGCTAATAACACGGTCTGGTGCTTTCAATTGGATATTTTTGGTTGAGTTAAGTTATTCTTGTTTTCTGAAATTCTCACTTGTTCCTCGTGTAATCTGATTTCTCTACGTACATTTTACTGTAGTTTCAAGCATCAATTGTGAATAAGCTGGTCTTTGATTTTTTATAATAATTTGAAGTCAGCCACACTAGGTACTTGAACACTCTCATTAATTGTAGAGCCGTGCCGATGGAAGCACTGGAGGCCTTCACGTCGAAAACAAGAATCGGTGACTGGTGGATACTGTACGTATTGTCTAAGAACATCGACCCCCTCATCTACAAGGATATTATGTCCAAGCTTGCGAAAGAGATCGAAACGAACGCCAGCAATAACCCGTACCCAAGCTCTGCGCCCTCCATGTTTGCAAGCTCGTCGGTTTAGCGATTAAATCTCGTACTGTTTAGCATTGAATAGGTTTACTATGGCATAACTTTGAGGTGTGCTTGCTCGCTAAAAGAGCCTGTAATATCAGTCGTGCTATGTCTCAAAACTCATTACGAGTTAATGTTAGACCGAGGGTTTCTGAGTTCTTTAGTTTTTTTTAATGAGGTTAAAAAATGATGGAAAGGAACTTGATTTAAAAGAGTTGCTGTCGCATGCTTTTTCAGGAGTTCCATTAGAGGATCTTAATGAACTGTGAAGTTTATTTATAAGTATTCGACTCTATCAACTGGCTTTTCACATGATGTATCTTTATAGCATTAGTGTCAGATAGAAATATTTTTTGTATTCTTGGGTAAGCAATTTATTCACGGTGGGTAATTTTCATCCATTACTGCTGAGAGTTCTTTTAAATCTGCTTAATTACTGTGTTAGTATATTGAGCTAAAGATTCTCGGAACTGTCGAATCTTGTTTCGTTGGAGTTAGTGGAGGAATCTACAATTTTTTACGTTCACTACATTAGGGCCTTGAACATTTACGGGTCACGTTGTTGTTCGCAAAAATTGATATGGATTTACTATAATTGCTCATTGACTCGGTTTAGATACAAGTGTAGGTTTTTACCGTGTCCTGGATGACATGTAACGAAGATTATTCCTCACTACATGGCGTCTACGTGTACTGTGTGTTCACTAATTTATTCCAAAAGCCCAAGTGAAAATGAGGTGCTGCCAATGTGTCTTCCATCGCCTCTGTCGTAAGCAGTAGTGCATTCCTTCATATATTGGTATAGTTACGAACGACTCCCGTATCATTTTTCCTTGGCATCGGAATGAGAGAGGGCCAAGATGATGTTGCGTTGCCATAATGATTAAACTCCTGCAGATATGATTAACAAAACGTTGCAGTTCTAAGACTGAAGGAATTATGCAGCATATCAGTTACTTGGTTCTGTTCTCGACGCGTCATTGAGCAAACCTTCTGGAGCATTTACTGAACTCATGATACGGTGGTAGTGCAATCGCTCGAAGTCGCTCTTTTTTAATTAACTGCCTTCTAGAAACTGGATACGTTGCTATTGTAGTTTATTCCTGCCTGTATTCATTTTAGTGATTTGACATTTGAGATTGCCAGTCAATACTCAGAAACCTTATATTATCCGAGTCCAAGATTGTGTTCATTTCCTCAACGTGAATTTTCAAACTTAGATCTGATTGGCTTGGTAATATTATAGTCTATTTAAGTTCTGATTAATCGCTATTTATTTTTACCAGCGTAGAATTTGTGCAGGATTTAAAAATAGGTTTTATTTTTAACATCGCGATGATTAGTGTTCATGACATTTCCTATCACTAGGTGTAATTATTTTTTTTGATGGATCAACATATTTCTCTTTGTTTTCTGATTGCTCCGATACAGCTAATATTTTTGCATCTTATGTTCTTCAAAACTTGGCTCGGAACCTGAATGCAGATACTGATGTAATGGCATACGGTAATTGAAGAATAATTGGTTATTCGTAAATGTTCAATTACTTATCTGCTGTTTAGTAATCATCTGCATTGTTAAGTTTCCTTTCCCCGTCGTACGTCTAATGCTGTATGATTGATTCAACTCACTCGGTGATTGCACCTTAATGATATATTTGACAGATGGTGATGATGTATTGACCACTAAAGTATTGGAACTTGAGCCACACATCGTTTTTAATTACTCGGAACTGTGTCGAGAGGGCAGTAGCAGAGCAATATGGTGAGTACTTCGAATTTAGAATAAGTCTTTTTATAAGCCTGATAAAGAACTCCTTCCATCTCGAATGGCAAGTGTGTCTCTTCTCATTTCCTTTGTAAAATTTATTCTTGAATAAATCGTTGAAAAAAAACTTTTTTCATCTCGTAACGGCGAGTGTGTTCACAAATGTAAGGGTTTTTGGCACACTCGCTTTGAAGCATATTGCTTCCAAATTTAAGTAATAGTTTTAAACGTAGCAAAAGGTCTTAATCTCTCTAATGAAAATTAAGAAAACGTCCATGAGACGTCATAGGTCTCAAATAGACCGCATGTGGCAGCAGGAAGAAAGGAACCACGTTAGCATCTCCAAGATGCAGAAAGTACAAGGTTTTGGCGAACTGCAACGGAGATCGCTTCATCGTGGGCCATTCGCACTAGGAGTTTTTTAAATATAAACTCACTGTCTCTGCTAGAACAACTTGTTTGAAGCAACTCCAGGCTAGGCCTTCAGTAGAGTCCACAATCTCATGTAGGGCAGAAGTACATGGCATAGGTATCACAAACTTGGGATGAAATATAAATATATTCAAATAAATTTCTTGCATTAAATCTCATTGTTTGTATCGTCGAGTAGCAGCAGTCTGCCAGTCTCTTAATAATATGCCTCCTCTTTATAGTGTCGTATCTCTGGCTTTTTACTCACAGTTGCGCGAACTCTGAACATTATCCTGTCAAGAGGCCACCATGGACGAGTCTCCAGAGCTCCTTCAACTCCAAACAAAGTAGCATTAGTGAGAGAGTCATAGGAACTCTGCCTGCGTAACTACTCGCTGTCTATAAACAGGCTTGAGTTGAGTCATAGACAGCGAGTTGGGTTGGAAGGCATGGGTTTCAGAAACCATGTTCCCGAGCTTCTGAAATTCCAGAGGACTTCTAAAAAAAATAAGCCACATGCCAGAAGTCCCTGGTATTTTAATAATCGGTGTAAGTACAGAATGAGATAGACTATGAACGACCCGATTCCGCACCTATATATGACGACAGCGTGTACGAATTAATCGTTATCAATACTTGCTAATGCAAAATGCCGCGAACTCGGGTGTCAACAAAGTTTGCAACGTGGTTAAAGCAAATATTCAATATCGTTAATTTTTTACCTGCGTGAGTATAATCTCATTTTATTCATTTCTTCTTTATATTATGCTTCTTATGAAAGTCCGTTTTTTTGACGTACAAAAATTGACTCAAGAAGCAAAACATTTAAATTGATAGCGTGCTTCCAGTCAAGTGCAGAAATGTCTGAAATTCAAGAAAATCTATCATGAGTGTGTGCAGGGCAATCGATATTTTAGAAGTTATATCAATGAAAAAGATGTTTAGTTGCCATGAATTGCAGCTGACAATAAGGTGTGCGTCAGCGGGAAGCGAAAGTGACAAGTTAAAAATTAGTCTTGTTAGAAACCCTCTGTCCGTTGGCCACAGATGAAGTTTCAGTGCTAAATTATTATTTACATATATACAGAAGAATTAGCTGTAAGATATTTATAAATAATCCAATTTAAAGCGAACATCAATTCGACATCGACTGAACAAATGACGAGAGAAATTATCCCATGATATCCAAGGGGATACGTCTCGGACAAATATACAGCCGGACCCGCGGCCGGTCTCCAAATTCAATGAGCATGGAATATCTCCCAAAGTAATGAACGTAGCTCGACGAAACTTGATACACATAATCCTTAGAGCCTAACGGCGATGTTTAGCTCGGGATAATTTTTTAAATTTCGATTATGTGTACCAAGTTTCATCGAGCTAGGTTCAATATTTTGGGAGATATTCCATGCTCACTGAATTTGGAGACCGGCCGCGGGTCCGGCCGTGAATTTGTCCGAGACGTCACAAGGGATATGAAATCGTTCTGATACATTCATGGTATAAAGAATAAAAATTTTTAATTCTGATTTTTTTCTCTTAATTTAATATTATATATGACTCATCATTTAAATACTGGCAATAAATAGTTATGATGAAAAAAAAAATTATCATTAACCGGTAGAATATGCCATCTATGAACCGTGGAATATGCATTTAGGTTCAACAATGGAATATGCAACCTGCATGAAAATCTCTGATCAATTTGAAATCCGCATGTGATGGTGCAGTCATGCTCCGATTTTCGGAAAAACAACAGTTGAAAACAAACGCTTGTTGTGAACGGGAGTATTTCGTCAGCTTTGACCGGTGACAGACATACCTGTGGTCATAGTGGCAAAGCAGAGAGTTTTTTAGACTCTCTTTCAAGTTCATTTGTGAGTCCTATAAGTAGACGAGAAAGTCAGTTGCGTTCACGGCGAAAGCACGTGTGTTAAATTGCGTTCTCTAAAGTAACCGGTGATTCATTGTGAGCCAAACTTAATACTTATCATATCGACACCTAATAAATATAATTTTCAGTGAATTCAGTCTTCATCGGCCACTTTGATCGCAGAGAGCGCGCATCAGTGTTGATCATTGGGCATCGGCTAAACCGACCGTAAATCGCGTGCGCTTGTGTCGATCATTGGACATCGGCCACTTTGATCGCAGAGAGCGCGCATCAGTATTGATCATTGGGCATCGGCTAAAACGATCGTAAATCGCGTGCGCTTGTGTTGATCATTAGGCACTGGCCTTTTTGATCGCAGAGAGCGTGCTCCTGTGTTGATCATTGGGCATTGGCTAAACCGATCGTAAATCGCGTGCGCTTGTGTCGATCATTAGGCATCTTCCACTTTGATCGCAAAGAGCGCGCATCAGTATTGATCATTGGGCATCGGCTAAACCGATCGTAAATCGCGCGTGCTTGTATCGATCATTACTCATCTTCCACTTTGATCGCAAAGAGCGCGCATCAGTATTGATCATTGGGCATCGGCTAAAACGATCGTAAATCGCGCGCGCTTGTGTCGATCATTAGGCATCGGCTAAAACGATCGTAAATCGCGCGCGCTTGTGTCGATCATTAGGCATTGGCCACTTTGATCGCAAAGAGCACGCATCAGTGTTGATCATTGAGCATCGGCTATATAGATCGTAAAGCACGTGTGTTTGTGATGATCGCCAGGCATCAATCGTAAAGTACGTGTGCCTGTGTCGATCATGCAGCATTGGGGAGGGTTACATTTCTGTTTTTAGCAAGCATATTGGCAACTTTCTTCCCTGGCGTACTGGCGTACATCCCAAAACAAACCTCCGGCATACACGCTGCACCTTCCTGACCATGGAACCTAACCTAACCTAACCCTAACCTAATTCGGATAAGCATCAAAGGTCTGCGAGATAAGCCTCCAGTTAGCCATGCGATAATGGTGGAGAGTCAGGGTAAATGTGGGGGGAAGAAGATGCTGGGGGATAGTAAGGCAGGGAAACAGTGACGCGGGGTTAACGTCTTGCGGAGTAAGTAAGGTGATGATGCATTACCGACTTACCATTTGGTACAGTTCACATTTGCGGCAATGCAGTGTGGTCAGCGGACACTTAGGATAACAGTATGTGTAAGAAATTAAGAAGTGATGATATGGGTTATAAAGCATTGGAGAACAAAGTATTGCCCGTTAATTATGTGGAGTAGCAGCTTGTGTGCTGAAGCAGTGTTGGTTTAAAGTTCGTGTGGTGAGGATAGGTCAATTGACTACAGCTGCTTAGGTGCCAGGATGACAATATCTGTAGCATTTAGATGGTTGATGTTGGCTCCAGGGCTGATTTGAGTGTTAATTTGCTGGTCTACGGCTGCGCACCCATGGTTGGTGTTGCTTGTGTATCCACTGTTCTGTTCACAGATTCTCAGTATGGGGAAACATAAAAAAATACATCTATCGGCTCCAGTTCTGCCTCATGTATTTAAAGCACTTGAAAGGGCTGACATGGTTGCTTTATCACAGTGCAAAGAAGAAGAAATAAGGCCCATTTTGCCATGTTTAGTGCGTATGAGTCTCATTGCTCCAATCGAGAATACCATGGAATCAACGGCTGCAAGAAAAGCGATCCTTAAAATATTATCTGGCATTGAAACTGTTAATGCGATGGTGGCGCTGCTATCAGTTGATTTCCCCACTCTAGAATCTGATTTCAAGAAGGAACAACAATTACGGTAAGTGGAAATTTGATTGGCAAAATAAATAAGTTTTTGATCCTACATCCCACCTATTAGTATTTATCATTGCATCTCATTTTGAAATATTGGGCAGAAGCCACCTGTTTAAAAAGATAAAAATACCCCTACTCATGGTCAATTTCACCCGTTTTTTATAACCTTTGCCTAATTTATTTGAATTAAACTAAGAATGTGCTATAAGCTACCTGTTAATGAGAATGCTCTTTTTTTATGCCTATTGTGCTTGTATAATTTCTATTGTAATAATTAAAAAAACATGGCATATTTGCTTAAAATTCACAAAAATTAATACTCCAGGATGCAGAAAATGAGCAAATTTCTAAAGATCTTTAGCAAGACCAGCGTCAAAATCTTTTTCTTCTGAAGATTTTGGCTCCTGCCAACTCATTTCTCCTTAAATATACATACCTCTTTCCATGTATTATTGGCATGAAATTTTGAAGTTTTGGGGACAAATTGTCAACAATACTAGCAACACTTTGGACCTAAAAATTTGGTAACTTGGCAACAGAATTGCCAGACTCTGCAGAGTGTAAAATTATATATCCTTGACACAAAAATATTTCATTATTCATTGATTCTTGTAGTTTGGAATCAGTGCTTCCATCCAATATTGTTTTAAAAGATATCTTAATAAAAAATTATAGTTAAAATGCATAATTCGTGTTTTTAGATAGAAATTAAGCAAGGGCTAGAAAAGTTCTGCCTAATAGTTAATATTATATTATTGAAAATGAAAAATATTTGTTGAAATAATGTTTTTCTTAAAATAAGAATACATTTTTTTGTTGAGTGAAATTCTTCACAACTGGATTTTAATTTCATACAGATGCCAATTTCTGTAGAAAAGAGTGCATATGAAAAATCATACTTGAATTTTTTTATAGTTAAACTAACTTTTTCAGGCAAAAAGCTGGAGGGCTAAATTCTGGAGGTGCTCAGGAAGGCAGTATTCTTGTTCAAAATCTCATCAATGGCCTAGCCTTAGAGTTTGAGTGTTCTGAACCACTCAAGAGACTACGCCTACTCCTTTCTGAAATTATCTATGTAATGGCACAGGTGAGAAGTGTACATTATCAAGTAATGGTTTCTTAGTATATAATATGCACTTGCATACCTCTCTCATATCATTTTTCATTATAATATACCACCGTAGTGTTTGTTATTTTGCCCCATAATTCTGCAATCAAATGGCCACACAATTAAATGAGCTTTTGGATACACTTCAAGCCATTTGAGGCAGATGATAAAATAGTTTTACTTTTATCAGTAAATGCTTGGTATGTTGATTAATGCTTTGCAAAAAAATTGTCATACTATTGTAGGTATACCAAATAATATAGACAGTAGTCTCCAGGAGATTGAAACATTAACTCTCCTGCATCATTTGTTATAAGAAGTCCCATTTTCTGGTACTTAGATTGGTTTCCTCCTCTTTGAAATATTCCATCACTTGAATATTGTATACCTATACTTTGCAAACAAAAATTGGCTTTAAGTAGGGATGGAATTTTTTCTTCTTAATTCTGGATGAGCAAAAAATTCAAGGATGGAAATAATAAGCATTACATCATTGTGAAAAATTTATGTGTCTTGAAGCATTCAAGAATGGTACATCAAATGCTACGTAGTTCAAATGCACAGGGGAATGAAAACTGAAGATCTCTGATAGAACCTTTGACACTTTTATATATGAAAAAAGGCCAGAAATGCAGCAATTATTAAATTTATATGAATGATAAAAGATGCAATTTTTGATGCATTCATCTTGTTTTCAGTTGAAAGAGCCTCGGCCAGCTCATGAATGGTATCACAAGGAGTGCGAGCTGTTTGACAATCAATGCTACTTTGAAGAAGTTGCAGATATCTTGAGCATTGGAGTGTCAGAACTTCCAGGCCTGCTCAGTCCTGGAGAGCTTGCAGAAACTCTGCTGCATTTTAGTAATGCTCCTCACCTTATTGCCAGAATTGTGGCAAACCAGCCTGACTACTTTAAAGAAGGTAAATATAAACAATATAAATAGATAGGGTTCCAAAAGGGGTATAAGCTTGATCATCCCAAGTGTTTTTTTTTTGTAAGACTTGAAATCTCATGATATACAATGTCATTTACTTTTACATACCTAGCAACTGCTGCTTGGAATTCTTAATCATCTTAAACAGCTTAGTCATTATAGAATTGTTCTTATCTATCCTCAATGAATAATTTCTTGCAGTTTTAAGCAGCATCATTATTAATGGAGAGGCTCAAGATGAGGACACAGAGGGTGGCCTGATGAGGCAGCGCACAGTCAGAACTCTATGTCTCATGAACCCCAGCATGGCTCTGTATGCAAGGCATCTTTGTGTAAGTTCCTTTCTAGTTCTGCCAACTGAAAAAATGGAGTCTCAGAACTCCTGCAGATATTTAATAACACTTTCAAAAATTTTCAGCAATGAAGTGATTGAAGTCTTACCTATTACTGGTTCCAGTTATTTATAATTTTTGTACCTTTGTTCCGATCACATTTTTGGAATAGACCTAGATTTTGGTACAATGTTTTCAGTTGTTTATTTTTTACACCATGCTTCCTCAATTCAAAGTTTCCTTGTGGTACCTACCTTATTTTTGATCACGCTAGGTAAAATATCAGTTTTATTTTTACCTATATACATACGTAGGTAGTCTGTTGATGATTTGATATCAATTTTTATAGGTGTACCTTATTTTCAGGTGGAGCTGTACAGAATGCCAGGTTTGGCTTTATACCTGACTCTTGATGCTGCTAAAAACGCATTCTCCTCCCCCAACAGTGGTATGTAAACCTTCATCTAAATTATTTTCAAGTTAAGCTATAAATTAGACATTTAAATTCCCCTGAAAACGTGTCATATCTATAACACTTCAAATGAATGCATCTAACAAAGACCATACAAGTTCTATGGGCATTTCAAATATTATAATGGGGTCGACATGGTCCAATGATGCAGCTTGTACAAAGCAATAGTGTGGAGAGTTATACAAAATTTGTTGTAGCAATTCCGTATTATTTAATATGAAATGTTCAAAATTAAATAAATGTTCAAAATTTATGCAATGTTTTTTTCTCACATTTTTTGCTAGCCTTATAGTATTACCAAAACCATACCATAACTTTACTAGTTTACTACAACAGCTCTGTGGATGTTGTGTATCAAGTATGCCACATGCTTTAAACAAATCTTCTTCGATATTGGAGGTGTTAACAGGCCAGTACCGGTAATACTACCCTGTGGGCCAGCTAGCCCCCAAATGCTTGCAATTGACCCAATTTTTTTTTGGCATTCCTCCTTCATGATGCTTGAAAACAAATTCCTTTTTATTGGTTTCAGAACAATACCATAGTTCTGATATTGTTATTTTGATAGGTGATCCTATGTAATCCTTAGGGGTACCTACCAACCTCAATGTCTATCAATCAATCAATCTAGGAACCAATCTAAGTGTAGGGTTACCAATCTAAGGGTTCATACTTCTAAGTGCTCCTCAGGCGGATCATTCTTGTTTCTTCAAATTATTTTCACTATTTTTAATTTATTTATTTTTTGCTAGATTATCAAATGTATAGTGAACCTCTCATTGTCCCTCAGATGGTTCGTTGTGCTGTGAAGGCACTGACGTAGGAGACGTTGTGAGCTTCGTGTCAGGGCTCCTGCTTTCTCCAGATCAGCACCAGCGAGCCTGGTTTGCTGCATACGTCAAGTCTGCTCATAAGGTTAGTGATACAGAGTAGCAAGTTATACAGAAGAACTTTTATCAATTACTAGCAGGTTAACCATGGCGTTGCCAGGTTAAATAATGCATTCAATTTAAGAAACACGTTGTTGCGAATCCCTTCATCTTGAATCCTGACATTTTAGTAATTCATGCCCCTATGAAAGATTATGCATAGGTAACTCATTTCCAGCTAAATCATAATATTATATGAATTAAATTTATAAAATATGCATAACATGGTAGTGGAGCACTAATTAATAAATTATATTGTGATAGCGTGCCTGGGACGAGCCATGCGGACTATCTTCCCTGCGCTGTGAGCTGAGCGAGCGGCTGTGCGCGCTGCTGCTGTTCCGCACCACGCATCTCCTGCCTGCCTCTCAAGTCATCCCAGCCACCGCCCTCCTCAGACTCTACACCGCACTCAAGAACTTGCCTGGTCTCAAGTGAGGGACACTTATCTTCATGTTTTATTGTGTATTTTTAGCGCATTTTCGCATTTATGGAAAAAATGCACTATTGTGCTCGCTATGTCTGTCTGTCTGTCTGTCCGTCCGTGACCTAAAGTTTTCGTCGACGAGAAAATGCGCTCTCTGTCACTCACTGCAGTGAGTACTGAGTTATATTTTTTTCTGTCTTTTATTGTTTCATCAAACTCTGCTGCAACTTCAAGAACTTGCCTGACTTGAGTGGGTGAATGTTATCGCAATATATATTATTTTATCAGACTCCACGCTGCCTTCAAGAACTTACCAGGTATCAAGTTTGTCACGGTGATCACATAGAATAGATTAATGTTGTATGAATGGTTTACCATTTTTGCCTAAATGCATCTATTTATTCGACACTCTGCACAAAGAGAAGATGAAACATTGTATGAATATTTTAATATTATATCTTAAAGTATTCCATTCAGTCTCAAACTGAGCAAGAAGAAGTTATCCCGTTATTTGAATGTTATTATTCCGTAAACATTACTCCCTAACTATTACTCCCTAAACATTGCAAAAAAATACGAAAAATTCCCTAAATTATTCCTCCTATTCCCTAAATTCTTCCTCATATTCCCTAAATTCATCTTCCACTTTGCACGAAGAGAAAATGTAACGTTGTTTGAATGTCTTACTAATATATATTTACTATAAGAACTTTAATGGTCGCCAGACTGCACGAAGAGAAGGAGGTGACGCCGCTGCTGCAGCTGCTGACATGCCAGCCGCCAGTGAGCGCCGCGGGCGTGCGTTTCGTGAGCACGGGACTGTGTGTCCTGATCGCCTGTCCTCAGCTCCTCAGCGCTGCCGAGAACGAGCGTCGCGCCTCAGAGTGGATCAAGTGGCTTGTTAAGGAGGAAAAACATTTCTCGGGGTTAGCACCGATGCATATTGTTGTCGGGACAAATTATGATGGTCGTTTCAGTATTGGTAATAGAAATGACTTGAATTTATGAGTAGTTGATATTGATTGAATGGATCAAGTAACTTGTCCAGGAAGAAAAACATTTCTCGGGGTTAGCACCGAAACATTTTGTTGTCGGGACAAATTATGATGGTCGTTTTAGTATTTGTAACAGAAATGACTTGAATTTAGGAGTAGTTGAGGTTGATTGAATGGATCAAGTGGCTTGTTAAGGAGGAAAAACATTTCTCGGGGTTAGCACCGATGCATATTGTTGTCGGGACAAATTATGATGGTTGTTTCAGTATTGGTAATAGAAATGACTTGAATTTATGAGTAGTTGAGGTTGATTTAATGGATCAAGTGGCTTGTTAAGGAGGAAAAACATTTCTCGGGGTTAGCACCGATGCATATTGTTGTCGGGACAAATTACGATGTTCTTTACAGTATTGGTAATAGAAATGACCTGAATTTATGAGTAGTTGATGTTGATTGAATTGATCAAGTGACTTGTTCAGGAAGAAAAACATTTCTCGGGGTTAGCATTGATCTATATTATAGTCTTGACTAATTTTAATCATCTTTTTTATTGGTAATCGAAATACGATGCATTTTCTGGTCGTGACGAATTCTGTTGATGATTTTGGCATTCTAAAAAACTATAATGTATGAGTAGTTGATGTTGATTTACTGGATCAAGTGGCTTGTTTTTACATTGGTTCTAACTTTTCTCGGAGTTAGCACTAATGAATTTTCTGTTTGGTATAAATTCTAGTAATCGTTATGATTTTGGTTTTTGAAATAACCATAAATAAATGACTTGTTGAAAGGTATTGATTGACACATTTCAGCATGTTTCTGAACTAATTTTGTCAATAAATTAGTTTTATAATATTGACTGAAGAAAAATTGTTCATAATTTTTTTCTGTTATCGTTTCATCTAATCTAGCAGTATCGGTTCCTGCTTCGGCAAATATCGGTACCAATTTTTAAGTTCACATACAGTTCATGTTAATTTTTCATTTGAATGCGGTTGATATTTTTTTAATTTGAACTTCATTTATTCTTGACTGTCAACGTAGGCTGCGGGAAGATTGTGTGTTAGTTCAAATGCATACTCTCCTGTAAATTATAAATGGTTGCGTCATGGTAGTTCTTCGTTCATGAAAATTTTGTACACCATGTCTGATAAAACAATGTTGAATGAGCTATTTTCTGAGCTTTTGGCATAAAATCTGTGATAAAACAATATTAAGTGAACCATTTTCGAGAGCTTCCTGCATAAAAAGTGCGATGAGACGCTAATTAATGACGTATTTTTCAGAGCTCTAGGTGAATGGTCGTCCAGCTTTGGCGCGCTGCTGCTGCTGGTTGCCATTCATTTCCACGTCGGGCAGCTGAGCGCCATCCTGGAGCTGGTGAGCGCCGCGCTCAACATGCGCGTCACCACCAAGACTGCCAACCTTGCCCGCATCAGACACATCGTCACGCATGAGGTCTTCACTGAGTCTGTGAGTCTTCACTGAGTCTGTGAGTCTTTACTGAGTCTGTGAGTCTTCACTGAGTCTGTGAGTCTTCACTGAGTCAATGAGTCTTCACTGAGTCAATGAGTCTTCACTGAGTCTGTGAGTCTTTACTGAGCTAATGAGTCTTCACTGAGCTAATGAGTCTTCACTGAGTCTGTGAGTCTTTACTGAGTCTGTGAGTCTTTGCTGAGTCTGTGAGTCTTTTACTGAGTCAATGAGTCTTCACTGAGTCTGTGAGTCTTNACCCTCGCTCCATGAGCAGGGAATCTACCGCCCAGCCCCTGCGCCTAAAATGGATCAGGCTATAAGCCTTGGAGACGGAAGAGACCAAACATCTTTGACGTAGCTGAAGACCTCACCTCCGGCGCGAAATAGATTCGCTATCTGAAGCGCTAGTAAATCTTTTACTACTACTACTACTACTACTACAATGAGTCTTCACTGAGTCTGTGAGTCTTTACTGAGTCTGTGAGTCTTCACTGAGTCTGTGAGTCTTTACTGAGTCTGTGAGTCTTTACTGAGTCTGTGAGTCTTTTACTGAGTCTGTGAGTCTTTGCTGAGTCAATGAGTCTTCACTGAGTCTGTGAGTCTTTGCTGAGTCAATGAGTCTTCACTGAGTCTGTGAGTCTTTACTGAGCCTGTGAGTCTTTGCTGAGTCAATGAGTCTTTACTGAGTCTGTGAGTCTTTGCTGAGTCTATGAGTCTTCACTGAGTCAATGAGTCTTCACTGAGTCAATGAGTCTTTACTGAGTCTGTGAGTCTTCACTGAGTCAATGAGTCTTCACTGAGTCAATGAGTCTTTACTGAGTCCGTGAGTCTTGCCTGAGTTAATGAGTCTTCAGTGAGTCTGTGAGTCTTTGCTGAGTTAATGAGTCTTCAGTGAGTCTGTGAGTCTTTGCTGAGCTAATGAGTCTTCAGTGAGTCTGTGAGTCTTTACTGAGCTAATGAGTGTTCAGTGAGTCTGTGAGTCTTTACTGAGCTAATGAGTGTTCAGTGAGTCCGTGAGTCTTTACTGAGCTAATGAGTCTTCAGTGAGTCTTTAAGGAGTTAATGAGTCTTCACTGAGTTGTGGAATTTTTACTGGGTCGGTGAGTCTCTATTGAGTTAATGAGCCTTCACTGAGTCAGTGAGTCTTCACCTAGTCGCTTAGTCTTTACTAATTCTTTACTGAGTCGGTTAGTATTTACTAATTCTTCACTGAGTTGCTTAGTCTTTACTAATTCTTTACTGAGTCGGTTAGTACCGTCAAACGGGGTAAAAAGGGAGGGGCGGGGTAAATCTAGACGCGCGTCCCACAGTTTGTAGAAATGTTGTAGCAGCTATACTAATCAAAATATTGTAAAACTAAAAATAGTGGCGTAAACTTCAACATTTTTACTATCTGTTATGGATAAACATTTCTTCTAACATTTTAAAATGAACTTTTATTGCAAGTGTCCCGGATTACCCCGTTCCCAGGGGTAAATCGGGACGATTTTATTTTGCGTCAGGCACCTTACGAATAGCATATGGAATTTTTTGAAGATGCCATTCGATAGCCCTTGCAAAGAGCTATAAAATGAACCTAAAATTTTTCTGAAATGTTTCATGGTGAGAAGTTATTAACAAAAAACGCTCAAAACCGTTTTTTTTACCTCGTTTGACGGTATTTACTAATTCTTTACTGAGTTGCTTAGTCTTTACTAATTCTTTACTGAGTCGGTTGGTGTTTATTAATTTTGTACTGGATTGGCTGGTCTCCACAGAGTCAATGAGTCTTTACTAAGTCAGCGAGTCTTTACTAAGTCAGCGAGTCTTTACTAAGTCAGCGAGTCTTTACTAAGTCAGCGAGTCTTCACTCCCCTTTTTTAATTTCAATATATATTGTTGATTCAACATTATCTTAGTTGATTCCAGGTGATGACATCATTAATCTCCTTTTGAATTTCAGTATTTTCGGTTGATTTTAATACTATATTTGTTTATTTCAGGTGGTAACGTTGATAGCGTCCAAGGTGTCAGTTACTCGCGGCCTGAATGCTGCCTTGCCAGGCTTCCTGCCCGTACACTGCGTCTACCACCTCCTCAAGAGCCGCATGTTCACGCGACACAGAGTCAACATCAAGAACTGGATCTACCGGTGAGTCTTGTATTAAATTAAATAGCGGCTGAATCTAGATGTCAAAATTTAAACTCTAATTTCTTGATGCATATTGTATGGACTCGTGGTATTGTAGAGTATACCGGTACCGTATATATGATGGGAACTACCATTGCTGTCAGCTAGCTGAATAAAAAAAAATAAACCTAAAACTTTTCCATCATTGGCATGTACTACTTATATGCTGTCATACTCATTCAAACATTTATTTAATTTACTTTCATTTCTATTAAAAGAAATATTTTTTAATTGATAATAATAATGATGATAACTTGTAATATTTTGTTTTAATTTGAAATTTGTAGCTTTATACTATTTCTTTTGTTACTTTTTTCTTGAAGAGAGATGGTTTAATTAGTTTATTTTTCCCCACTATTTTGCAGGCAAATATGTAACAGCCGAGCGCCCATGCATCCCGTGCTGCCCTCGCTGGTGGAGGTCTACGTGCGGTCCGTGCTGGGCACCGACGGGCCCGCCCCTGGTCATCCAACCGCCCTCACCAACGACCCCATCAGCGAGACGGAGATTCTGGCCGTCTTTGAGTACTCCTCCTTCAGCAGCGAGACTCAGAAGGTGACTCAGAATTGTTATACTCAGACTCAGTATAACAATTGAGACTCAGAATTGTTATAAGTACCTACTCCTCCTTCAGCAGCGAGACTCAGAAGGTGAAGCTCTGCAATTGTTATTTGCAGTCCATTAATGAAAGGAATCCGTGTTATTTTGATGTATTTTTCTGGGCCGTTAGGTTTATGTGAACAATTCAATTTTACATTGTGTCTTATTGTAGTAAATTGAACTGCGCATAGTGACTATCGACCCTTGGCTATTATTATCCTGTCTAATTATACCCTCGTTGATTATTTTTATTCTTTTTCATGAACAATAATGAATATCTTGTTTAATATGTGATCAACAACTGCCGCTCATAAATATCTCTGTATTAATTTCCATGTATGCTCGGTAACAGCGCGCCACGAGCAGCAGGAGCACAAGACCGCGTCTGCGTCAGACCGGCGGACATCGTCTGTACCTGCGCCAGGGTGGCGGCGCCCCCGACGGCAGGCTCGCTGATGTTGCTGCAAGAGGCGTCGTGGAGGCCATGGAGGTCGACGATCAGAACACCAGCAACAACGAGGCAGTCGGGTGAGCTCTTCAGCGTCACCTCTACTTGTTACATAACGCTCAATTGAGACATTTGGACAGTTTTAGCTTCATGGATGTTTTACAGTACAATTTGTTACCTGCTTCGTTGATCGTTTACAGTACAATTTGTTACCTGCTTCGTTGATCGTTTACAGTACAATTTGTTACCAGCTTCGTTGATCGTTTAGTGTACAATTTGTTATCAGATTCATTGATCGTTTAGTGTACAATGTTTATTGTACAATGTACAATGATAGTTATCAGCTTCATTGATCGTTTACAGTACAGTTTGTCATGAATATTTTTCGGCGTGCTGTTGAAGGAGCAAGATATATTCGGTCTGGATTCTGGCATCTAATGCCACAAGAAGCACCCGTTATTATTCGTCGAGATTGATGCCACATTCCTCAGTAATAAAACTTTGGATGTATTCTCGATATACCTGCCCTGACATCTGTCATCCCATTGGAATTAGAGTACAATAGTACGGTGTCTTGCACAGCAATGATTACAAATGTTAAATGATCACAAAATTATATCTATTATTTTCTGCAGGAAAGTAGAGGTGCGCTGTGTACTGACATCTCAACTGCTACTACTTTACTACTTGCTGCTGTACGAGGACCTGCGACTCACAGCCCCACAGCAGCAAGTTACTTACTCTGCTACGCTCTTCTCGCAGCTGCCCATCCGCTACCTCCTCGCCAGGGCTCAACGCGACCAAGCTCTTTATGGCGGTACGGCGTCTTCATTATTACTAGTTAATTATTCATTATGACTAGTTAATTATTCATTATTACTAGTTAATTATTCATTATTACTAGTTAATTATTCATTATTACTAGTTAATTATTCATTATTACTAGTTAATTATTCATTATTACTAGTTAATATAACAATTCTATTTTATTAGAATAAAATAATATTATAATACTAGTCAATTTATTGTAAAATTTGATAGGTAGCAAGGAAATTTCATTCTAGTTCGTGTAAAAACTTAACTTTTGTTTCCATGAAAATTTTCGGAGCAATTATTTGACCTCAATAGGATAAGTTGAAGCATACGTGTTCCGATAGATGTTCATGGATGCAAAAAAAAAAACAAGTAATCAAGTATATTAACACTTTGACTCCGATTGCTTCATCTTGTACTATTTTTTCATTTTTTGTACTGTTTTTAAACAGGGTTGCCAGACGGTCGTTTTTTCCGGACAAATTCCGTGATTTAGTTTTCCTCAATTTCGTTGGCCGGCTAAAATTTATGATAGGGGTACTTCCTAATTAAATTTTGAATACTGCAAAAAGAAAATAAATGCAATTTTTATAGCAGAACCTACAAATAAACTAGTATATATTGAGTTATCGGCCTTTTTTGGCCTTTTTTGTTCTCGGATTTGGCCGCTTTTAGGCAACCTGAATTATGTATCACTACGTCCTGAAGAAATACATTTCGTGGTACGCATATGTAACACTTCGGAGTCAACGCGTTAAAATAAATTAATATCAAGTTATAAAACCTGTTCGTTTCCGTCGCCCTCAAAGGAGCTGTGATGTGTGTGGAATCATCACCAATAAAATCAATGAAAAATTAGTATCTGTCATGTCAATATAATAGAGATCATAGAGATTTTTTTGATACGCTAATGAACAGGATATACCTATAATCACTGTAATGATCAAAAATAACTTTTTCACATTTTAAAATAAAAGTTAACAGATTGATTTCATTGAAGAAAATTTACCGGTCATATTGAATATGTAAATAGAATAAGTTAGCAATATTTAATCTACTCTGAGGTGATATTTGATTTCATAAGATTTTTCTAGTGGGTACCCATTTTCAGTCTGCCGTTTGTGAGTTAAGAATTATTGCAGTTTCTGGTCCTTACATTGTGATTACTTGACAAAGAAAGCGATATTTATTTTGATGTTTCCTTGGGTAATCTCGGAATTTAATTACTCAACATGATTGACTTGTTTGAATTGTTTCAAGAATGGTTAGTTTTAATTGTTTCGAAACTAGTGGTTTTAATTCTCATCAAAATGTCTGATTCTAATTGTTTGAAAACTAATAGTTTTAATTATTGGCTTCAATTGTTATGTAAATGGCCGGTTCTAATTGTTACAAGGCGAGTGGCTTTAATTGTTATCTAAATGGCTGGTTCTAATTGTTTCAAAATGAATGGCTTTAATTGTTATCAAAATGGCTTGTTCTAATTGTTTCAAACAAGTGGTTTAAATTGTTATAAAATGGACGGTTCTAATTGTTTCAAACAAGTGGTTTTTTAATTGTTATCAAAATAGACGGTTCTAATTGTTTCAAAACGAATGGTTTTAATTGTTAGCAAAATGGCCGTTCTAATTGTCTTCAGAATGAGTTATTTTGTTTGTTTTGCAGGTTTGTACAGCGCTCTGATCAGACTGCTGGCTCACCACTACCCTCAGCTGTGTCTGGTGGAGGACTGGCTCTACAAGCCACCAGTCGCGCCACCCTCGCTGCTTTCCCCTCGTACGCCCCTCACACCGAGCTCCCTGCAGAGAGGTGGGTCTTATTGCAGTGTACATAGAGAAGCAATAAGTTAAAGCATTGGATCCCTTCAGAGGGCTGTATAAAATAATGATTTTTTTGCTGCAAAATCTACCTCTCAGGCTCTCGCAAATAACGTAGTCCATATAACGTTTATAACGCGATGCAATATTGTCTGCTAATTTTGAGGTCACTCTAATATCGTATATTGAATTGTGCTGCGCTTATAGCTACTATTTCACCTCGTGTCGCGTGTGAGGCAATTATTTTATTAATTATTAGTTTTGTTATTTGTCGCATGTAAGGCAATAAATTCTATTAATGTCTAGTTATATTAATTTGTGTCGCGTGTGAGGCGATAAGTTTTATTAATGATTAGTTCTATTAATTTGTGTCGCATGTGAGGCAATAAGTCTAAGGTATTGTCCACGTGCAGCCATGAGCGAGTGCCGCAGTTCACCAGGGCTGCTGCTGGTGCTGCTGCAGCGCTGCCTTCAGTTGCCGTCACAGCGCCTGTGGAGCGTCGCTGCCGCGCCCCTCACCGCGTCCTTGCATTACCTGCTGGAGGAGGACGTGCCACGCACCGTGCTCGGTGGGTCATGAGTTGGTAATTGAGTCCTACCGCGTACCGTGCTTGGTGCCCGATATATTAATTATTGATTACCATTAACATTATTATTAGCAATCACTATTAACAATAGTGATTAACAATGACTCGGTATTACTCGAGTAGTTGTTACTGAGCTCGGCTATAATGTGGATTTTGCAGAATTTTACCAATGCATTAATTGCATAAATTAACTTTTCCTGAATTTCACTGAGAAATGCTGTTATCGGAAGTTATATTGACCATGGTAAGGCAGAAAAGAGGAAAAATAAAGTAATTGATAGTTACTTGTACATTCAGTATCGATCTTTGCTGCTCATCCTTTAGGTGAGTCAAATACTTAAAGGACGTAATAAAAGCAAATTTCCATTAAAAAGGAATGCTATTATCCTTGATCAATAATAAGGTATACTCTGAAAAATGAACGAGACTTTTTCCAAATAACGACGCAGTTTTGCCCTCATGTATTTCATCCTGACGCAGTTTTACCCCACAAACCTGCGTATCAGTGCTACGCCCGCTCTAGGTACCTAGTGTAACTTAGGTCCCTATTTCATCACATATTTGTGCCACCTATTTTTCCTCAAATGTCCCTACTGTGACAACATGACACAAGTAAGTTTTATATTAGTAATAATATTATTTACACTGGAAATAACATTATCTATGGTTACAGTTCAGAATACCAGGAGTGGAGCAGATAGGCGCGGGTTTGATCCCAGCTCTGTGCGCCAGTTTCTGGTCAGAATCGGCGAGGAGGCCGGGCGGTTAAGCACAGCAGAATTGTAGCAGTGCGTTGCGTGTTTGAGACAACATGCTGGTTATGTTCTACGAAGTTAAGAATCGGCGACAGACCTACGGCCCAATAAATGCTATAAATTATGTATTTATGTATAAATATTTATGTACAGATCACTACGTGTTGGTATGGCGGCGACTCAACGCCATGTACCCCAGAAGGCTGTGGGCCATGACGGTGGAAGGGCTGCGCGCTGTCCCGCATCCTCCTGGCGGTCGACGTCGACCGCTCACTGAAGACGACCTGGTCCTAGACCCTCTCAATGTCCTGCGATGTGATCCTAGGGTCTACAGGTCCGTTATTATGTTTTGCAAATGGGTATTTATTTCCGAGTCCTTTGGCCGTACGATTGAAACTCGCTTTATACATGTTGCAGCCTAAGTACACATAGCGGCATCAGTACACATAGCGTAACGTGTTACGCTAGGTTAGTTACGTGTACATAGTACACTTAACTGCCGATTTCTTGACTGTGATTGGTGGGTTTAGCTCGGAAAGCCATCAGTCGTTGACTGACGGAGTTACGATCTTGTAACTATTTTTGGTTGAACGGTCCCTGATGTAAGAGTTTCGTGCGGGCGGTCAGAGCCTATAGGTAGGATTTATCGTAGTGGAAATCTTGCGTAGCCGCCTCATTCAGCCGGGGGCATATATACACGCACAACATTGCGGCGTCTCGGTGGCAGAAAGTGATTGTAAAATTTAAGTATACCATTCCGGCTGCTTCCGACTTGAAGATCAAGGAATCTATGAATTTTTCAAAACTGAAACCATGTTTTAACACGTTGACTACGATTGCTTCATCTTGTACTATTATTTCATTTTTTGTACTTTTTTTAAGCAGGGTTGCCAGACGGTCATTTTTTCCGGACAAATTCCGTGATTTCGTTTTTCTCAATTGCGTTGGCCGGCTAAAATTTATGATAGGGGTACTTCCTAGTTAAATTTTAAACACTGTTAAAAGAAAATAAATGGAATTTTTATAGCGGAACCTACAAATAAACTAGTACATATTGAATTATCGGCCTTTTTTGGCCTTTTTTGTTCTCGGATTTGGCCAATTTTAGGAAAATATATATTGAATTATCGGCCTTTTTTGGCCTTTTTTGTTCTCGGATTTGGCCGATTTTAGGCAACCTGAATTATGTACCACTACCTCCTGGAGAAAAACATTTTTTGGTACGCATATGTACCAATACGTAGTCAACGTGTTAAAAAAGCCTGTATTGTTGATAAACGTTCGAAATTGATTGAAGGAATGTTCCCGTTACTTTAAATTCTAAACGTCAAATTTAGTTTTAGTAGCTACGTTATAAACTGTAGTTTTACGAATTGGTTATCTTTGTATCCTTGAACTTTGAAGTGAAAAGAAGCGTTTCCAAATCGTTTCCAATGAAAATATACTTAAATTTCATTGTTTTTAGCGCATTTTCTCATTTATGGAATAAATTCACTGTTGTGCTCGTCATGTCCGTCCGTCTGTCTGTCTGTCCGTCCGTGACTTCACGTTTTCGTCGACGAGAAAATGCTCTCCCTGTCACTCACTGCAAAGAGCACTGAGTTATATATATATATATATTTTTGCTGTAAAATTGATGTGTGTTATGACAGACGGGCGCCGCTACTGCAGCTGGTGGAGTATGTGTTGCGAGTTTACCTCCTGTCATCCCGCACGTTCCTGGCACAACATCAGCTGAGCACAGCTGCTGCAGCTGCAGAAGCGGCAGCAGCAGCTGCAGCAGGGGGATCACTCGCCCTGGTCGCGCCCTTTGAAGAGGAGCGCGACAAGCTACGCAACGCCCTCATCCTCACGCAGGAGAGCGCCGCCGTCCAGATCCTGCTCGAGTCTATTCTTCCTGACGCCAGCCAGGTAACTAAATTGTTTACATAAATGGCTCTACTCGTAAACCTATATACTTAACAAAACAAAATGGGTCTACTAGTGAATATACTTAGCAAAACGATTGCAATTGCAACGTATAGTGTTTTCTGGTAATTTCGACAAGTTTGATTAAGACCAGAGAATGGGTTTTATTAATAATGTATAGTCAGTTTTTTCGGTCTTCAAAAAGATGGAATCTTTTGAACTCTCATTTAACAAAGAAGCCCTATTTACCTGCTGTTTCTAAGTTTGATGTAAATTTTATTTTGGAACGAAATTTTGTTAAGATGAATTTTCTCTAAATGACATAAACCTACAGTACCAATCTTATAACGTACAAACATCTTAAAGAAACTAACTTTCTATAGCAGAGGATTTGTAGAGGGTTTTTTGTTTCGTATGAGGTATGTGGGATGGTGTGTGATGTGTGTATGTGTGTGTGTAGCCGTAGAGGTAACCACGAGGTTTATTTTCCAGGGGGACGGGCCTAGCAGTCCTGGGTCGTTGCTGGCGCTGCAGGAGGTTCAGTCCGTGGTCTTCAGTTATCTGCATCAAGCCTTTATCAAAGACACGACACTGGCCAAGCTCGTACACTTCCAGGTAACATAGTCTTACATCAAGCCTTTATCTAAGACACGACACTTGCTAAGCTCGTACACTTCCCAGTACCTCAGTCCTGCACATGTCCTGACAAATGCATGGTAGCAAGTACTCTATATCATCCTAATGCACACGCAATGAATGACTTGCCATGACTTATGCTCCTCATTGAGGTACGTAAAATACGATGGTATCTTTGATTTTCATCTTTAATCTAAATATACTTCGAAAATACGGTCCCATTTGGGAGCCTGAAGCCTCCGGAATCGCAAACAAAAATCATCTGCCTTGGCTACAAGCATGCGACGAGGGCCTTGTTGATCCAGGCATTACTGTCACACGTTGGGCTAAAGAGCCAATGTTAGTTTTTGATACAAATAACAGATACTAGCCATATTAATGGCATACATTTAGCACTGTTTTTCAACTGCTCATCAGATCAGCAATTCGGTCACTTAACTCACGGAAAGAAAGCTCAATTTAATAAAAAAAGAATTGAATAAAAGAGCTACGTAGTCGCGCAAGTTCATCAGCAATTGAGCTGCACTGCACATTACATATTTCGCACATCCAGTCTCAATATGTAATGGCAAGCAATGTCTAGGCAAAAGCATATTTTAATGAAAATGTTGTTTTCTTGGCATTGTTTTACATTTGAGTTAATGTACGATTTTTCACCATAAAGTTATCCTCATGCGTTTCCTGTTTAGTTAAAACGTACAATTATTTATTTAGGCCTCGGAATCATCACGTGACAATTTCTTGGGCTATCTGCGTGAGCTGCTTGATCTTGTAGTGCAGGGGGTTTGGCATGCACTCATCCATCTTGTGGGCCGTACTATCAAAAATGGTTCGTAATTCAGCAGGCAATCACTGACGGCATTTCAAGCTAAACCCCGCAGTTACGGACATGAAATCGGCCGATGCCTACTTCAACCGATACATTTACTTGAGCGAGTTTTGTTACTACGGTTCTTTGACTGCGCACTGTATATGTCTGACATCGCATCTCACAATTACCTTCACTTTCCAGGGCTACCCACGTGAGCTAATTGGTCCTGTAGTGCAAGGCGTGCCATCTATGCACGTGGCTGTTGGCCTCAACTGGATTCCTGAACTGCTACAGCTGCCACAGCAGCAACACCGGCAGCGATGCAGCGTGCAGCTGCAGCTCTTCACGCTGCATCTCACCGCCCAACTTGCTCTACAGAACGCCATGCCGTCCACCCTTAGCATCGCCAGGCTTGCTGTCAATGTCGTCACAACACTCATCGGAGGTGATATATTATTTGCTTGTAAAATGAAACTCGATGTCTGGTCCCAGAAGTCGTGTGACCATGACATGTGACCGATGTCTGGTCCCAGATGTCTGGTCCCAGTTACAACACACATCGGAGGTGAAATATTATTTGTTTGTGAAAGGAACTTGTACAGAGGTGCCTTTTTCATTAAGTTTGTACAATCAAATAGAATCTTTTTTAGTGGGTTCGTGAACTGGGGGTAAAATTTTGAACGGGGTAATATGCTCATTGTGGCTTGTTAAATTGGTTAGCTTGGTGAAAAAAATTGCGTTACTTCTGCCCTATTTTGTACCGCAGTGTGTGTTGCAGTGCTGTGCACCACACTCTAATGCTGCGTGTGTTGCAGTGCTGTGCACCACACTCTAATGCTGCGTGTGTTGCAGTGCTGTGCACCACAGAGTCCACAGTCTAATGCTGCGTGTGTTGCAACACTCTGACGCTGCGTGTGTTGCAGTGCTGGCGTGTGAGGACCGAGTGCTGCTGGTGAGAGGCTCGCTGGTGCCCCTGGTGACGCTGGGGCGGGTGTTCCCCTGCCTCCTGCAGGACGTGACGCAGCTGCTCTGTACGGGCGCCAGACTCACGCGCGCGCACGCTGCTATCCTGCCGGCACCTGCACCTCTGCTCTATGGTGCGGTATTGAGAGAAATAAATTCAATTACGATTTGTGCTTCACTTCGGCAACGTGAATGTCTCACATGTGCGTCACTACGCAGTTCACCAATTATGTTAATTGATATATTGACACTTCTCAACGCTATTCGTGAAGGTCTGGAACTTGAGTGACTGTGCAAGAGGTTAGACGGACACCGTTGTCCAAATTTAATTTCCCCCAATAGTACAAGATAAAACGAGTAACAAAATTGAGACCGAACGGAATTCGCAACTTGGGATGTTTTATTATTTCAATAATACAACAACGTACTCTGGATTTAACCTCAATGTTACCTAAGTTAATCTCTCTCGTTGTTCAAGTGCGCCTTGAATTATCTCTCTGTCCCCTTGACGTAGTTATTAATGTTTAACTTCACTCTAGGGAATAATCGACTTAATCGTGCATGAAAACTAGAAATGAGTACTTGCTGGATTTAATATAGTAGCGTCGAATTCAACAGGAAGTAATTATAAATTGCCTCGTGTTGCGGCGTTTTGCGGCTTCGATCAGTAGATTCGAATTTCCCAGTAAATAACTGATTGGATACGTACCACTTTTTGCCGGAATTCAGAGTAGCTTAGTATTTAACAGAAAATAATTCATGTACGGTAAATTGGTTTCTCATCAATTGTGTTGTAAATTGTGTTCAGGTGCCTGCGGCTTCGACGAATAGAATTGCACTACTAGGAAATAATTCTTCTAAATTATCTTGTGTTCAGGCGCGTGCGCGTCCGATGGTGTAGATGGAGCAGGAGCATCCAGCGACGGTTTACCTGCATTTGGTGCAGAGAACAAACAGGAGAAACTCGGGGAAACTGAACTGAAGGCTGAGGCGGCACAGAGCTCGGACAACAGGGCGGCAAGTCACGTCAACAAGTTTGCTGAAGAAGATGCTATTGTCGTGGAAGTCACGCAAGCGTTCAGACGACTTGTTGTTGAGTCGTCGATGCGACTCAAGATCTACTAAGTCAATTGTACCTTTTTTATTACGAAGTTTCTGCAGTGTGAAGGGTGAATGTGTCATTTTATTCTTGCCTTGTTAACTTCAAGAATCTCTTGTCGCAGTGTGAAAGGTGAATGCTTACTTCAATTATTTCCTTCAATAATCCGTTTTCTCGGCACGAAAAGTAAAATTGAGTAGAGTATAATTACTCACGTTCATTTGGTTTGGTATTTCAAAGTGGACCTAAATGAATAGCCGTGTTATTCTGTAAATGCCGATCTAACTAACCTAGAGCGTTTTTATGTGCCTCGTCACGAATCTTTGCGTTAATTTCGTCGTTAAATGTAATGTAGAACCCTTCAAGCAGCTGCCTCTAATGAGCTAGATGCTGATGTCATTCAGTGAAAAGAATCTTACATCATACTTGGTTCTTCTAGGCTGGTGAGTGTCAAGAATTGTTGTTATAAGAATAGGATATCAGGTTTTAGATCGAAGTCGAAATTCTTCACCGGTTTGGCAATAAAACGCTTTATAAACCGTTATGACAGGGAAAAATATATAATGCAACTGTAGATAATGTTTTCCCACGTTTGTGGTTGGAATGAACCCGTTGCTTGGGTCTACATCTACAGGTAGAAATGACACGTTCAATTTTGTTCAACTGAACGCCCGCTAATGCACGATGCCCGAATCTTTGCTTTACGATTCGAAATGTACATACCCGGATATGATCCCTATTATTTGGACGTTAGTTTGTGATACATCTCGAATATTTTATGTTATCTGTTCACAACCTAACAGTAGAAGAACGCCGCAGAATTTCGTGTGGATCTTTTCCTTAAATTGTAAGATGCTGTCTCTTATGTGACTCGAGTTATGAAATGTTGGAGAAATCTCAATTACGCAGCTCATTTGAACAATCCAATTTTTTCAACAACATGTTCTTACCCACATTGCGGTCATGGAAGTGAAGTAAACTGGCCTAGCCTCAATTTGCCTTGTAGCTAATTATGTGATGGGTATGAATGAATTTGCTTTCATGCAAGCTCATTTTAGCTTGTCTGCGAATGTCATTGTTGTGAATATTATTTTAAATACATTTTCTGCTAATATTCTCTTTCATTTTCTTAAAAATAATTTCTTGACATAGGAAGTATTGTAATCTCACGCAAAACTCCTACATAGCGTGTCATCGTTTACAATGCAATGACTGTTTTTTTACTAAACCGAATGCAGTCTAAAATTTTCGTGCATAATTTCTTTTCAGCTGATGGAGCTTCCGACGATCCAATATCACAAGCATTGAAAGTTAAATACACTGCTTCATTTCAAGTGCGTACCCACCACGTAGTACTTGAATTACGTGTGTAAATAAGGACAATATATATGGCGTCCGACGACTCGATTCTAAGCTTCTTCCGTTTAGCTAGAAAAGAAGAAAAAACGTTTGCATTTTTTCATTCGTTCGACCCATGGTGTGAGTGTCCCACAAAGTGGAAGTGTAACTGCAGCGACTTTATGAGCATGAATTAAACGCGCGGCAGCAGAAGGCTAAAGCGATGCAATCGATCCTCTTACATGCAAGTTCTTTTTATCATCAAGAATATTTTATCAATTATTGATTTGGAGCTTATATTATAATCATTGAAACGTAATCGAACGTCTCACCAAGACCATTCAGCAGGATAATTAATGTAGAGTCGATGTCGTCAGGAAAGAAGTTCAGCCCGAATGACCTCATAGTCACATAGTGGGAGGCCGGATAAGTTGAGTGGTGTTAGTTATACGGAACGAATGCATGGGCATTCTGAACTTATATCCACGTATTCACGACATGAATTTTACCATACTTCGTTAAATTCAATACTTTATCAACCATCTCAAAAATAACACATTAACCAAAGTGATCATTTATTGGTAATGGTCGAATGGTACAATGATCGTTTAATTTATGAATTATACCATTAGACCTTCTTTTGATGCTAACAATCAATCTTTTTAGCGTATTTTTGACTAGAGAGCATTGACAGAGAACAATTTCTTACGTACATTCAACATTGTTGAATATGAGGATGGTTTCAGGTCACTGAGTTCTTTATGAATTAGAATAGAATGGAAATTAAAACCATTTGAGGCTGAACGACGTCAAAATGAAAATTTCTAAAAATTATTGTACGAAATTTAATTGAACGGTATTCAGTGTATTGAGTGCGATATGCGTTAGCCTCATGGCGAATTTGAAGAAAAAATGTCTAAATCGTTTTGTTCTAGGCTTCAAATTTGACATTTTTCAATTTGAAAGCTTGTATTCCATTAATTTTGTTTAAAAAAGTAACCGATATTGATAACCTACCTAAAGCTTAGAGGAACTTGCCTAATAAATAGTACGGAAGAAATTATTAGTAAATTTTCACTAAAATTATTTCCGTTTCACGCGTGACTCAATTTTTTAGTCTTGTTCTCTGCCAGCCATTTCATCAAGTGACGTTGCCGGGGCTGGTGCGAAAATTCGGACCGTGTTCATTTGAGTTGGAAGTGCAAATAGTGAATTACTAGTGATTTCAGTTGCTATGTACAAACATGCCATCGAAGCTTTTGTGAAGTGGGATCTGCTCAACAATCGAGGAGAATTTGTAAGTAGGCCATGTGGAATGCCGGTAGTTTGCTTAAAAATAGTTAACATGTTCTCATGTATTGAATGTTAAAAGTGTACACATGTGATATTTTTACTGTAAGAATTTGCTATACAGTAAATAATAACATGGTTCCAATTGTTGAGATGATTTAGTTAAATATTTGTTGGTGCTGTAACTGTTACCTTCAATGCCATTACGGGATTAACGGCATTAAGGCCGGTCCACATGCATGCTCAGTTTTACACAACGATTTGTCTGCGCAGTTTCAAGTCGGAATGAAATCGTTGCAATTTTTAGAGCGTCCACACGGTGCCGACTTATTTGTGTAGTTTGCTCAGTTTTGCGCGATCTCGTCATGGAGGAGGCAGTATTTTGGTTAATTTTGGCATTGTGCCTTGTTAAAAACAAAGATTGTATCATTTCGGAAATGCGAGGAATAAAAATACCGGAGAGATGGCTTGTATAGATGTTATCTCTCCAGCCCTAAATGTAATCGATTTATTAATTTTTTCCCAATTGTTTACGGTAAATACTCCTCAAATAATTTTTTTTACTGCTGATTCTCTGTTTGCGCTTCCATCGATTCCTTTGAATTTTTCTACTAAGCTCTCGCATGTCTCCACTTTTTTGTCCCTGTTACTATAGTCCTTGGATTTTACTCGCAATTTGAAAACAAGAAAAACTTTCGTCCAGAACAATAAATTTTCGTCCGGAGAACATTACCGAAGGTCCGCCATTGTCGTCAAAATCATTGAAACTGAGCACAAATTGAATCGGAGAACGGTGCAGACAAATCGTTGTGTAAAACTGAGCGTGTTGACCGGCCTTAAGTCACCAACTATAGTTGCCGCCCCACAAAACCTATTTCTATTTTTAACCAAATCTAATTCATAAATTTTCCATTTACATTCAGAAAGCTTTAAAGTATTTTTTCACTGCCTAAACACGCCTAAATCTGTATTTCACTATCTCATAGTCTGACTATTACAGCGTAGTTATGAAAAACGGCGAGATTAGGAACTGTTGCATTATATCATGGCGTCGTGGCGATCTTAGCCTAAGACTAAAGTGTCTGACATAGTATAAAAGCAGAGACTTTTTTTAGACGCATCCTCAAGTTCGTTTTTGACTCCTATAAGTAGACCAGTAATGTATCATGGATACCAGCATTGTCATACCGTTGGATATTGGCTTAAATATTGAGTAGAAGAGGTAATTTAAATAGATCTGATTATAAAAATTGGTGATTTGACAGTACAGTAGGACGCCGTCTGACTAGACGGAGTTCGCTGTGTCTTCATTATCGCCATTACCACGTTAACCTGTTGTACTTGTACCAGTCGGTCAAGGTGGAAACTGATGCAAGTTTTCATTAATTTCACGGTCATCTTTGCCAATGAGGCTCCATAGTTACCCTTCTTCTTCCCGTCTTATGAATAGACCAGTCACTTATACTGGACCATATCTTATGTATGATAGACATAATGACTACTTTGCTCGCAGCACCCTGTTTGAACTAGTATAAGGTTGACACGTGAGAAGCTCATTTTTGCGGATGTAGTTTGTTGTTCGCCTGTGACGTCACTGAACTCAGTGACGTCACAGGCATTAATTATTCACCGAAGTGCGATCAAACCATGCAGTCAACCAATCCGTCATTGGAATGACGGGATTGTTTACGTTTCTCGATCTCCGTGACGTAACAAGAAAGCTGAACTGAAAGACTGAAATCCTCGTCGGCCAACCTCGTATAGTTTAACTACGGGCAGCACAGTTATGCATAAGATATGGAACGAAATCTAGAAGTGCATCACAGGAAATCGAGAACGAACTTTTCCGTGTTCGGCTTATCATGTGCGGAAAATTCTGAGGCTTGATCCATATATATATACATTCCTTTTGAAGATTAGTACACAAGCTAATTAGGCTCAGTAGGTATACAGTTTTAAACACGAGTTTGCTTAGTAAAATTTATATTTTAGCGCGGTGTTGGCATGAATTTCTCAGGACTTCGGTGGATAATAGGTGTGAATTTATCAAATGTGAATTAACGTCATTGATACGTAAAGGACAAAACTTCCATAAACGCACGAGAACAACTGCGTTTGTCGAGAATGAAACGTTTCACTCGGAGACGTAGACGACGTCGACATGTGTTCAGAAACGTTGCTGTTGGCATGATGCTACGGGAGAAACATGGCAGCGTGGTAATCATCTATGGCTGTTCCAAGTTTAGGGCCAAAAGCTCAATTTGAATAATGAGGCCCTCAGCCAAGCATTGCAGAGGGAAATATCCCAAGTTTTGTGATGAAAGAGTGTTTCCCTCCGGTTTATGCGAGGGTAACCCGCTCACTATGACTTGGCAACGGCGAAGGTCCACTCAGCTGTGTTCAATTTATTACTATATATAAATGTATTCGTATACAGAAGCTCGCAAATATCTGTGATTACTATCTACGCATGAACGATCAATGCAGTTGATTGTAAAAAAATTATTCTTTTAGATGTTAACATGTTTCATTAACAGTGTTGTAGTTACGTCATTTAAAGGGAAATTATATCTAATCACGGGGCGGGTTACATATTCAGGTAATTGTTCCTCACATGGAACTTAGACTTCCATTATTTTAGCTAAACTTACGAGACTGCAAGTGTACCGGTAATACTTTTATTGGATCTCCTCTTGTGGATTTTTTCAAAGAAGCAAGCGGTAAAATTTACTATCTTTTGATATATACTAATTAAAGTTTAGTATATTTTTTTCGACATTTTAGCATTTTTGTTATTAATTGAATTATTTCAATCAAGACGTAATTTCCAATACTGTTCTTATAGAAAATATTAGTTTGCAAAGGTGCCACTGTAAGCCATTGTTACATGACCCATGCAAGAGATCGTACGTGTAGTATAGATCATATGTGTGTCGTAGCCTTGTAGGTAAGGTTGGAAGACAGTTCTGCGCGTTGTGATATGAATTTTGTTTATTGTATTCTATGGCTAACGTAAGCTTCCAATTATCACACTTGCACGTTTCAATTCTTCTACATGCAGTAATTGTATGCATTATTTAATTTTATTTTTTTCTTGCTTATCGACCATACTTAGACTATTCGAACTTCAAGTGATTTTAATCTTACGTTGCAGACGCAGCGTGCAAACTTGGAAGTATCGGTAGCTCCGAGTTACTTGGTAATGAATTTAAGTATACAAAAAACAACTTTCTGTGTAGGCTGATTTCCTGAAGAGTGTTTTGATTGCTTTGCCATCTGACGAACTTGCCAATAATCAGGAGGTGTATTATAAATTATTTCGTAAAATAATATTTTTCTATTCTCGGTGCTCACAAAGACAGAATTTCAAATCTGTCATTGTCAAATTCTAATTCTCTCGATTATTTTTGCTCAATTCGGCAGAATTGTCATCATGCACAACATATTTTGCCAAATAAATATAGGCGCGAACTTCGTTTGCATGCAAATCACTTCGCAGGATTATTAGAACGAGAACTCGTCACATATTTGATCTGCATTGTCAGTCTGCAATACTGCAGATTTGCGAGACCGCAGGAGGTTTTATTCATCAATGCTTGAAGAATGGATTTTTGAAAATATATTCATCTATATGTACATCTAATATCTATATAAATATTTAATATCTATATAAATATCCAATATCCATACAATTATTTAATATCTATTTAAATATCTAGTATCTATATTTGACAATTAAATTTATTTACGCGGTTCAAAGTTTATCCTATTGACCTCGGCTAGATCACGCATAATAATGTATTTGAAAGCAGTCGATGATTTTGGTTTCGGTATTGCAAGAAATAAACATTTGTTTCCGTTGTTTTGCTCCTTAAAAGTACAATTCATGGCGATTATTTGGCTTCATAAGTGTTTCATTTATGGCGATTAGTTTGTTTCACAAAATTAGCAAATATTGCGACTATTTTGGTTGGAAATAGTAGCAATTACTGCGATTATTTTGATTGACAAAAATGTTTACTTATGAGCTCATCGCTGCCACTCTCTGCTACAATAGTCGTTCTGCTGAACTTGACTGGGAGTTCTTTTTAGTTTTTTTTGGTAGCTGAGCGATCGAGCCTGTCCGCAAAGCGTCAATCCTTCGACACTGTCTTGAGCAATCGTCAAAAAACTTAAACGAAAATGAACGGGTTTATTTAATACACCAACTCCAAGGTTTTCTCATTTGAAAAATTTGAACAAGTCCACGATTATTCGATTTTCAAATACCGAAGTGGACTAATCATTCCGACAGCGACAACTTTTTATTGTTAGATGCAGAATTTGTTAGAGAGACAAGTGTGTGTTTTTTTGATACGCACGAACTTTTACAGAAAAATATCTCATCTTCGCTAATTACAAGAAACAATAATTGTGATAACAAATTATCTAGAATATTCTTCGTAATCATAATTTATAATACATACAAATATAAGCTTATTTTCAGTTATTACCTTAAGATGCATGTATCACTATTTAACAATTATAGTTCATTGATCAATGGCTTATCAATTGACCTGTTGTACGCCGATCATTATTGGTCGAGTCGTTGATTAGGTTTGCATGTTTTTCTTCATTAAGGGGAATTAGTATTCTCCATTTAATTGCTATCAATTGTGAATGAATCATTTACATCGCCATCATTTGCCTTGCACTGAAAGCCTACATTATGTTCATACTTAACGAGTACGTCTGCACTCGAAAAATATACGGCGTATTTTGTCCAAATAGTGACACATTCTGTGCATAAAACTGATGCACCCTTTTGCCGGACCAAACTGAGTCATGATGACCCTCTCGAACACAAAATGTGCATAGCTATTTATGGACAAGTCTTACACATTTCTCTGCGAGGTGCACTCCGACTTAACTGAGCATGAGATTCGCTTACAACATGTCAATGTGAACGGGCTAAGTCACATGCAAAATTGTGTGTTGTCAACTGAGTCAATCACTAATGACTGATGATGCCGTTGAAATAAACAATGCTGCGTGTTGTGTTATGTCCGCGCCTGACTATTGGCTGCCGTGTGGTGACGTCATCGGGCAGGGCTTGTTCCGTAACTGAAGCTTGGCCTTAACTTGGTTCCGCGACCAAACCCTTCCTTCTCATCGCCCAACGTTCTTGCCGTCAGTTAAATTACATTGTGATACAAATTACGAGAAATTTATGACACTTAATTGCAGCAGCATTGACCATGTTGACCTTCATTATAGATTCCTAGATAGGGCTTGAAGACTTATTTAAAAAATGTGACCGCGACATTAAGTAAAGCGGACACGCAGGTGTCCTCCATTCAGGGGCCTACAGCTGCTGTATGTCCGTAACGCAAGTCATTCGAGTGGCTGTCGTCGCAGTGAGAGGTTGTGTCCATCTGAACTCTGCCTCGTCATGACAGCCAGCAGTATGTCGCTTCTCCTTAGGATGCTTACGTGCTTCATTGAATTTCACAGCTTAGCTGTCGTACATATTATGCTATAATTTATTACGTGTTGAGAATTTCGAAAATGTAAAACCAGACTTTTATTGGCAATTTTACTTCATGTGCTTTATTTTGATGCGCCTGGATGTAAAATTAATGAAAAAGGTTCAATTATGAAAATTATTGGGAGATTAGCAATAATTTAAGCAATAGCTATAATTATGATTATTTAACTGATATGTAAATTAATTAAGCAATATGGTTTCATACTTGACTATTGATTCTAGATAAGACGCTTTTTAGAAGTTCAAAATTTTTTAGAAAGTTAAAAGTATTCGCGAGAGCGTTGCATCTGCTTATTTCATTCGTCAAATGTATTGACACTATTTGTGTCACATCGCTTGCTTTTCTTCGAGAGGTTTGCGCATGATTTCCAGTTTTTTTACTGGAAATCATTCTACTTTACTTTTTACTTTTTTTACTTTTTACTTTTTTTACTTTTTACTTTACTTTTTACAGTTTTTTACCGCAAAATGCTGTGGATGTTCAGCGATGTCTATGGCCTACTAAACGCTGAAACCGCTAAACCGCTATTAATATCGTGTATGAAATATTTTCTGGTTGCAGAAAACACTAAAAATATGTTATTAAGAGAGAACAATATAATAAGTTTGGAGGCGCATTATCTCTGTATGAGCTGCGGAAATTTATCAGTACTGTGTAATCCTCAATTTCAAAAGACGTTCTTCAATTAGAAGTGCATGTATCCGTGGTGAATGCCGCATATCTCCTCATATAGGATCAAGCACCGAAACGTTAAGAAGTTTGCATTGAATTCAAGTCAAAGAATCTTTCAAGTTTATAAAAACCCGATTAGTGCCAGAACTAAGAACGGTGAACTTTTTCGTAAGGGTGTCGCTTGATTTATAGATTTTATAGGATATTAAGTTTTTTTACCTTCCGACAGACTGATTTCCATTATTCGCGCAGTCGCATGCAAGAATTATGGCCCTAACGCGTTTCTTCCTTCAATGGTCCGCTTAGGTGTTTTTCGTAACGTACGTTACCAATCCAATACAGACTGGGAAAAATTATTTGTACCTTCCTGGAAAATATCGTCTTCGGCTGAAACAGCACATCTAATGATTTTTTATATGAGAAAAGTAATCAGTACTTCAGTATTGCATCCCCTTAAGAACGCCACTCAATTAATTGCATCCGGTCTCGGATCGCACAAGCAGGATTTATGATTATAAAACTTTGAATAAAATATTACGATCGATGGTTACGTAATAATTTTTCTGTCAAATGTGACCTCTAATCCTCTATTTTATAGCTGCCGGCCTATAGCCGGCCTATGCTATTATAGCTGCCGGCCTATAGCCGGCCTATAGCTGCCGGCCTATGCTATTATAGCTGCCGGCCTATAGCCGGCCTATAGCTGCCGGCCTATGCTATTTTATAGCATAGGAGATTTAGGAGTGTCGGCCAAGAATAGGCCAAGTTAGGATGGTCTCATATTTTTGTAAAATTTTTGACGTTTCTTCTGGAGATTTGAAAACTTGCAGTTTGACCAAATTATCCAAAACTGAAGTTAAAGTTCAGTCTGGCTACTGAGGTTTGCAACTGTCTGCACAAGGCCTTTAACCTGCCAAAAATACATATAGTTAATTTAATTAGGCCAGGAAATTAAACACCGTGACGCTCTAGTGCTAAAAGCGTCGATTGAAGCGCGTTGTTGCTTACATCTTATTAAGTTAGTGGCTTCAATCGTTTGTTGAAAGCTCTATTTTCGTAGGGGTATATCAAATTTGTCGAAAGTTGAGGAACTGAGAAGTCATTCGATATTATGTTCTATCATATATGTTTCCAAACCAAATTTAGCGCTTGAAAATAGTACGTAATCAGTGACCCGAACTGAATTTATTTCAGGAACGGTAAAAAAGTATGATGACTTACACCGTAGCGAAGCGCTAGAAGAAAAATATTTTTTCCTACATGCACGACATGCATGTAGGAAAAGATTGGACTCAATGGAAATTTGATATTTGAGATGGTATTGATAAATTAAAATTGAAAGGCGCCAAATCGTTTCAAAGTTTGAAACTGGAGTCATATGCGATATATTTTTCCAAGTAAAATGTATGCTTGACTATTTTTTTTAATTTAACAAACGTAAGTTTTATTATCATCAATAGGATTAGGGACAACAGTTGTAATGGAAGTCGGGGTAACGGAATTATAGAATTTCGGAATATCGTGCCCGTGCCACGCCGCGTTTAATTGAGATTCCTGCTTTTTTTCTAATCTCGTTGTTAGTAATAATGACGAAGAATAATAATTATAGAGCTTAATTATGCTAATTAAAAATATAACTCAGTCCTCACTGCAGTGAGTGACAGAGAGCGCGTTTTCTCGTCGATGAAAACGTGAAGTCACGGACGGACAGACAGACGGACGGACGGACGGACATAGCGAGCACAATAGCGCCTTTTTTAGCGCATTTTCTCATTTAAGGAAAAAATGCACTATTGTGCTCGCCATGTCCGTCTGTCTGTCTGTCTGTCCGTCCGTCCGTCCGTCCGTCTGTCTGTCCGTCCGTCCGTGACCTCAAGTTTTCGTCGACGAGACGAAGCGCTCTCTGTCACTCACTGCAGTGAGTACTGAGTTATATTTTTTCCATAAATGAGAAAATGCGCTAAAAATGACCCATTGAAACCTACATTTTATATGGAGCATGGAACTCGATTTGACTATTTATGCCTTTTAAAATTTTTGAATAACAACTTGAAAAGAAATCGATTTTTCATGCAATCCATTCCTCCCACTTAGCAATGCCTAACTATTCTCTCCCTGAGGAAAAATTTTCAGTTCCAGTAATCTTTCGACACGATACCTTTAACAAATAGTTATTATAATGCTATTGACTTGCACGATTGAATCTATTGATGAATGTCTGAAAAATGTTATCAAAATTATAATACAAACTAGTTACAAGTGAAGCTTGGGTTGCTTCAGCACTATTTTTCTACCTTCCATCACGGTTTTCAAGTCACTGATATTGTACTCGAATTGACTTCAAGTATTAATTGAAATCGAGTACGCAAGAATGTCTGATTTCACCACATGTTAACAAAATTATATTATTTAAAATTCGTTTTTTTCAGCTTTTTTCCGCGTAGTTTATTGCCTGCGATCGTTTTTAAGTGGATTTCTGTAGCACGGAAGATTGTTATTAGCGTCACTTGAATGCAGCTCACCTTCATCTGGTCTTCCTCAAGTCGTTGAAATATTTATTCGATTGATTTTCCTGCAGTTTTTAGATGCCTCGTTGCTTCATGCATGACGAGTTTCTGGACGCTAGGAATTCCAAAATTTTTCGCACCATTTAGTTATTTTTAATTGGAGTGTAAATAGATTTGTTTACATTGTATCACACATGTGATACAATGTAAACGTGTCCTCTGCAAGTTTTTGTTACCTCTCCTGAGCCAACTTTATTACGTTTCACATTGCATTCATCGCATTTTTGTGATTTTTTTAATTAAACGTATCTATTCGAAACATTTCTTGAATTTACTGTAATAAAATTTAAATTAAACGCGGAAGAATCTATTTTTTGGATTTTTTTTTTTGCTTTTGCGCCTACGTGATCAATTTTAGACACATTGCTTGTATCAAATTAGGTTGATGAATACATAGACACTGTACACATAGACAAAGTTGCTGTGAAAGTTGCGCTCAACAGAGTATTTTTTTCATGTTTTCCCTACACATCAGCATTTCCGATACATCCCGTATATTTTTAAATGTAAAATCAAACATGAACGTTAATTCTATTGGAAGCCGCACTAAAGGGTTGACTTTTCAGCGCGCATGCGACCTGCTAACACTAAAAGCCAATAGCAGACGGAAAGGCAATAACATTCAGTGAAAAGCCTATAGCATGCTGAGAGATTAATAAGCATCGAAGACTCATCAGACTTGTTGGGATAAGTAGCAATATTATCGCGTGTTTGGTTTGTCATATGAAGCAAAATAATGGCATCTATTACCCATGTTTTATTATAAAATAATCCATGCTTTATTTCTATTTGTGACTGAATTTTTTTAATTGATACATACCACCAGAAGTTCTGATTCTCTATATCGTATTAGTCAAAAAATAAATTGACGCGCATTAGATCGTTGAATCCATTCGGTTTCCTTCGTCTCACAGAATAAAAAATATACTAAACCTCGTCTTCAATGAATTTTAGACACAAATTGATCTGTCATACCCATCATACCTCAGTAGAAAAGAAGAAATAATTTCTTTGGACTAAACATCATTTCTAAATTCCCGATATTTCCAGGTTTACTGTGATAACCAATAAAATCAAGCGCCGTTTTATTTCGCTCAAGCGGTCCCAGATTTAGCGTTGCAGCTCAGCTGGATTACTGTGAGTGTGATGTAGCGTCGCCGACGCGAGGAGGGCAGAATTTTGGGAGAAATTGGAACTGGGATCACTGGTTTCGGGATCAATGGTTTCGGGATCTCTGGTTTCGGGATCACTGGTTTCGGGATCACTGGTTTCGGGATCACTGGTTTCGGGATCACTGGTTTCGGATCACTGGTTTCGGGATCACTGGTTTCGGGATCACTGGTTTCGGGATCACTGGTTTCGGGATCACTGGTTTCGGGATCACTGGTTTCGGGATCACTGGTTTCGGGATCACTGGTTTCGGGATCACTGGTTTCGGGATCACTGGTTTCGGNATTTTAATGCAGCTCACCTTCAGCTCGGGTATTACAAGTTGCATTTTATTCACCAAATATTTTCCAGTTTTTACGTACCTCAATTCACGCTTGACAAGTTTCTTGACGCAAGAAATTTCACAGAAATATTTTTGCTCTATTAAGCTACATTTGAATGAAGTGTAATACATTTTTGTTCTTGAATGACGCACTTGTTTTTTCTACAGGTTACTTTGATTTTTCCTGGTCCCACGTTATTACGTATAATATTTAATTGTTTCATTTTTCTAAATATTTCAACTAATTGCATCTAATTTGTTCTCCCGGCCTTGATGGCAAATGAAAATATTGATAAGATCTTTAGAAAATTTAAAATTGAAAACATCGACGATACAGTAATTTTTTTTAACTAAAACCCACTATATTGAAAACTTCAAACGAGAAAATTGTAAAAAATGTTGGCATAAAGTCATTCGGTAATGTCTGAACACACGGTTTGAGCTAATAAGGCAAATCAAATATCATTCATAATTTTAATAGCCTGCTAAGAAATTAATGCGAACACTTTTGATTCATTTGCCTCCGAAATTTTAATTCTTGGCAAACCTTGAAATCCCTTCTGATGTTCTCGGTATGATTAGATTCTATGGCAAATGATATTGAAGATAGCCTCCCTATTTGAGAACTGATATGCCATTACCCTGATTGAGCCGTGAACGAAGAATGTTTGACTGGGAGAAAAGCTCTTCTTTTAAATTATCATTCCTCATTTTGCTCGTTTTTATTGAACGTTTACTGGCAAATTTTAGAACTAATGGTTATTTTAAAAAGGATTGTATCTATTTCCTCAATTGAATATGACTTACTTGTCCTTTAGTATCGTTATCAAAATGTTAAGATTTTGATTGAAATTGTTATACTATACGAGTTCGGTTCCTTAAATCGCTTTATATCTGTTCTTTTGATTTTTTCCTAAGTTTATTGCTTTAAGACGCCATCTATTAGTAGAAGTGCCAAGGACAAAAGGGTGAAAAAAGTGATTTTGAATATGAAAAATATTATATTTGATACGTTTGATTGGATCATAGAGCAAAATCATAAAAAGTTGTAAACACCATGAATAAAATACGCGTGTGACTGTGTGACTCATGCATCCAGAGACAATCGTTATCTCGTGTTGACTTATGGTCGTCAAGTTGTTAGCTCACGGGACGTTATCGGTTATCGCGACTAGAACTACATCTCGTCCGCACACGGCCCTTATCTCCGTCAGCCTGCCCAACATCGACCGTTCTCTTGCTTTATTTTGATATCGAGTTACGTGGCTTTACGGAAGGCTATTATGTATATGAATGCTAATACTTTATATTGCTTTATATTATATTATATATTACTTTGTTATATTATATTTATTATATTTTACTTTATTGTATTTTAAACTGACTCTACAAAAAACATCTTACAATTCATGGAGCACCAGAATGTGGTCATAACGTATTTGGTATTTAAATATTTTATAAAGGATATAAATTCGAGAAGGTACAATTGCACATTAAGTTTGAGAACTTGAAAGCTATTATTTGTAGACATTTATCTTCTATAATTTGTGTATATTAAGGGGGAAAATAAAATGTAATTGTCCGTGGACAGTAAAAATCTGAAACTTTGCTCAGTTCATCATAATTATAATGATAAAAAATTTAAATTGTAACAATTCAGCATAACTAACATTGGAAGACTTACATGGATTTGGTTGCGATCTGAGTGTGGGTGCAACCGTCTATAGCCAAGCCCTGACGGAAATCCTGTATATGCCTTTAATGTCACTCAGACTCACTCAGAAGAATAGTACTTAGAAGTGCATCTGATAGTCTGTAGCCCTTAAATGATCTGCATCTGATAGTCTGTAGCCCTTAAATGCTTGCATCTGATAGTCTGTAGCCCTTAAATGATCTGCATCTGATAGTCTGTAGCCCTTAAATGATCTGCATCTGATAGTCTGTAGCCCTTAAATTATCTGCATCTGATAGTCTGTAGCCCTTAAATTATCTGCATCTGATAGTCTGTAGCCCTTAAATGATCTGCATCTGATAGTCTGTAGCCCTTAAATTATCTGCATCTGATAGTCTGTGGCCCTTAAATGATCTGCATCTGATAGTCTGTGGCCCTTAAATGATCTGCATCTGATAGTCAGTCTGTAGCCCTTGAATGTTGTGACTTCTTATGAAGTTAAGATGTAAATTGAATGGTAATTTGTGCTGGGACATTTATGTGGAATTTGTGAGTATTTTCATGCGTTGGATTTACAAATATATGTGGTTACAATAAGAGCTCGGAAATCGCAATTTTCGGGACCAGATTGAATTCTGCAGTTTATTCTGGTTAATTTTTCTTAATTTCCTGACATTTTGAGGTAAATTTTTCGTATAACAGACTTGACTTCTATAACATTTTAAGCTGCAGTTCGATTACACGAAGTCAGTCCAATTCCTGTAAAGGACTCGGATTTACATAATTTCCGGAACAGTTAATATGATATTGATTCCAATGCAATCCATCTATGCTCAATTGCTAAACCATTGATTTGTTCTTTCTGTTACGAAAGCCTCTCAGCCAGCGTTCTACTTGCGACCGGTGCAACTCATGGTTAGTTGTTCAAGACGTATGAGTTTAGATTTGTAAATCATTAATAGATTTTAAAAATTCATAAATTTTTTCAACTTTCATAAATTTGACTCATGAAATTCATAGATACATGAGAAATAAACCTAGGTTCATTATTACAATAACATTGCATTGCATTTACTAAGTCACTAAGTAATCAAAAGGTAAATTGTAGCTGGCCTCTGAGTTGGAGGTGTGATTTGGACCAAAAATTCACTCATTTGCCTAGCATGCTGTTCAGGGGCCATATTTTCGAAACTCGCTAAGTGAACGTAAGTACTTACGCTCTATTTTCTTGTCTATGATTGGTGGATTTTGCTTGAAAGGCCGTCAATGATTGGCTGATGAACTTACGATCTCTTAACTTTTTTTGATAGTATAGGCCCTGGCCAGGATAGATCCGATGTATCTCCCAAATTAGCGTTTCATTTTGAACGTGATTCCAATACCCCATGGTGCCGAGAGCATTCATGAATATTTTAATTCCGGCTGAAGTTCACTTTACCATTTTGAAGGTCGCACGTACATATACGTCAAATTGCTAACTGTGCAATCGAATGGTTCAACGATCGATTTAAGTGAACCTAACTGTGATGTAGTTAGATTAATTACCAATTATTAACTAATCACTATTTATACGAAATAAGGGCAGGGTGGAATAAGGCTTTTTCACAAATCTGGCCATTTACTTTTATCGCAAGTGACGGAGAAAATTTGTTCAAATTTTCATTTATAAGGGAAGAACGACAAACACTTGACACTCTTTATTTTTATGTCTATATGCTTCAGCGCTGAAAGTTCATCAAGTATTCGAGATGGCACAACTTATTTTTCAGTACACGTCAATCGTCATTTAACGGGAGCAAAAATATGGCAGTGAGAGCCCCTCTGGTGACAATGTATACACCGCCGCAAACAATTGATGCAACAGCCCTGCGGTTTAAAAGCCTCCGTATCTAGTTTGTCGACATCGTTATTGGTGGAAAATAGTCTTAACTGAAATCGACGAATAGATTATTAATATATTCCAACTTTTTAATGACTATTGACCCCATCCATATTACTCGTAGTTATTACAGCGATTATTTTTAAGGGGGAGGTTCACCCTCTGGAAAAACTTTTCTGTTTACGGACGGATCACTCTGAAACTTGGTACACAAATGTAAAACAGAATTCTAAGACATTTTTGTTCGTGTGATTTTTTCGGAAAAATTGATAGAAAACGTGAAATTCATAGAAAACGGACAAAAAAGGGGTACTGTAGAAATCTATCTCCTCCTAGGGTTTTAAAGCTACAGCAAAGAGACATATACCGATCTATTTGTAAAGACCCTTACAATCGAGTAACGAAGCCCGATTTTTGATTTTTGCCTTACTTTTTTTAACACGCATTTTTCCATTTTTTTTTTGCTCATTTTCCCTCCCCTTCCCCCCCATTTTGAATCCAAACTATGCATAAATCTAAAAAAGGAGCTTCGTTACTCGATAGGTATGGTCTTTACGAATAGAATGGTATATGTCTCATCGCTGTAGCTTTCAAACTCTAGGAGGAGATAGGTTTTCCGTGACAAAAAGTTGAACTTTTCAGGACAGCGCGACAAAGTTCCACGCGCCTTGAAATAGACACTCAATGTAGCATAGAGACCAAACTACAGGCTTCTGTAGCCTAATTCCACTCAAGGAAGCTAGCAGTGACTTGCAAAACACGTCTCCGTACGAAGCGAACAGGGTAACTGAGCCTTGATGCCAGATACACCACTATATGTAGTCTTAGTGAGTGAATTAAGTCCTATCTATTTTCTGAAGGAAATCCACCCCCGCCCCCCTTTGAAGCGCAGCCGTGTGCGTACAAATTCACTTACTGCGATCACAGTAGTATCGTTGAAAAGCTCAGAATGTCAGCTTTAAGATGAGACTAAGCATGTAACTGCAGCACAACTCAAGTAGAAACTATATTTAAAATGCTTAGCAGCTAATTATCTTGTATCTAATTACTGAAGGAACTCCCCCACCCGCCCCCCTTTAAAAAGCCGTCATGTATGTAAAAATACACGTAGAGGGATCGCAGTGGCATCATTGGATAGGGCAGAATGTCAGCTTTAAGATGATACTAAAAACCGAAAATGCCAAATCCGAAAATTTTAGGGTGAACCTCCCCCTTAAAATATAAAAACTCGGTTTTTCAAGGTTTGATTTTGAAGACGTTCATTGTGTAAATAAATAAGTACCTACGAACTGACCAAATTATTTTATATTTTATTTTTTCTGAAGCCTGACGCAGATATATGTACGTATATCCATTGATTTCTTCCAGCGTAGTGTTGGAGCGTCGGCAAATATATGAGCCATAACCTGCTCTGAAGCAACGAAGACGAGCGCAATGTATCACCTCGCATTTAAAATGACAAATTATGGCTTGCTCATTTGCTGCTTCGGCCCGTAACTCATGATTGTGGAAGATAAAAATACCATCTTGTCGTAAAATTCCGATAACTGGGCGCAACGGAGTGTACTTTCAATTGAATTTACGGTTATTGCCGCTGTATTCCGAGTTCTCAAGTGCAATAAATTCTCAGTGTGACTTAAATCCATAGCATATTTTGGGGGCATGAACTGTGCTGGCAATGACGTGGACGTTTGTTCAGCATAGAGTTTGTCACGTGTAATTTTTACAACACTTCTCTTTAACTTCACTTCTTGTTTGTCTGTCTGTTTGTCTGTCTGTCTGCTACAAATCTTGTAATCAAAATTTAATACACTTCTACTTATCCTATCGATCTGAAATTTTGCCAACTTGTGTAAAGTTGGAGACAATGCATGAATCAAATGTCAAAATAAATGATTTTAGAAATTAAAAAATTTTTTTTTTTCAATATTAAAAAAATTGAAAAAATAATTTCGTCAGCTACAAATCTTATAACTGATATTTGACACACTTTTACCTGTCTAATTGATCTGAAATTTTGCACACTGGTGTGAAATCAGAGGCAATGCACGAATCAATTGACAGAATAAATAATTTTGAAAAAAATGTATATATTAAAAAAATTTTATATATACAGTGGGGGGAAATAAATATTCGTACACTTGAAAAATCGTATTTTAATGTATGTAAGTACAAAAACTTAACAGGAAAAGTGATTTAAATTATGTATAGAGACGCATAGTATTCAAAAATACTATCAAAAGAAATTAAATCTCAATGCAACAAAAAAACAATGCAACATGTTCACTTTTCGGGTGAAAAAAGTATTCGTACAAAATAAATCCGCATTATTTTAATTTAAAACTTGGTTGAATACCCTTTATTCAGCTCAACAGACACCAGTCTATTTCTATACGTCTCGACCAATGATTTGCAGATGCTGACTGGTATTTTATACCATTCTTCTTGGCACACCACCTTAAGATTCTCAATGTTTGTTGGGGACCTTTTCTTAATTTGAATCTTTAAATACCGCCACACAAATAACTAATTCTATCGCGTTGGAAGGAAGGAGAAAGTTATAGGAAGATTGCTAGCCACTTGAATGTTCCATTTCTTTGTGGATCTTGCAGTATGCTTAGGATCAAGACCCGTGACAGCGTTGAAAACCAAAGACGATCAGGTGCTCCTAGGAAGATTTCTGCACGATCTGCTAGATTATTGGGACGAAAAATCCAAGAAAATCCACAGATTACTC